>NW_009596691.1:24763-34062 GCF_000690535.1 Cariama cristata
ACCTCTGCCACTGCCTCACCACCCTCGCCGGGAAGAATTTTTTCCTAATCTCTCATGTCAATCTGCCCTCTTCCAGTTTAAAGCCCTTGCCCCTTGTCCTGTCACTCCAGGCCCTTGTCAAAAGTCCCTCCCCAGCTTTCTTGTTGGCCCCTTTAGGTACGGGAAGGCTGCTCTGAGGTTTCACTGGTCCTCCGTGGTGCCCACATCCCCTCCTTGCGGAGGTGAAGGATGGAGGGCTGTTTTCCACACGTGCTTTGCGTTATCCCTGGTATCTGTAGACCTTTACGTAAGGTCTGGGCTGGAGCTTGTTTCCTCCAAGATGTCTCAGGTGGTGGCCTTGTAAATGAGTCACGGTGAGTCAAATTCCAGTTTAAAAACCTGCGGAGCAGCTGATCCCTGCAGGTCTTACGAAAAGAGGACTTGAACCCAGCAGACTTCTTGCTGCCGTCGCTGTTCGTGGCATTTAATGGATGTTGGATTTGCATCATTTTCAGATGATTTTTAGGAGTCTCCGAAAGGGTTTGGGTGGCAGAGGGATGTGTGTACCCTCATGTACTCACTCGTATGTACCACGCTGTTAAGGCAAAGATGTTCAAATGGGCTGTTATAAAAGCTTTTGTCAACTTAACCCAGAGCTCTGGTGGGTTCCCCTGTGCCTCATCCCCTTGGTGTCCCACCACTGCGCCCTGGGCTGATGTTGGTCCTGTTCCCCCATCTAGTGGAAGACAAGGTGAAGGACCAGCTGGAGGCTGCCAAGCCGGAGCCCATCATCGAGGAGGTGGTACGTACATTCAGAGTTCTGTGCTGGGTGTATCTGTCTCCAGGCTTAAACCTTGCCTGCAGCTCTCACTGGGTGTCTCCTCTTCCTCCCTAGGATCTGGCAAACCTAGCTCCCAGGAAGCCAGACTGGTGAGTGCCTGCAGAGCCCCGCTTCTGGGAAAGGGATGTTGGAATCAGCGGTGGGTTACCATCACCTTGAGGTTGTCCAGGTTGGGTTAAATGTGCTGGAAATGGGAAACCCAGCCCTGCTGCTGAGGAAGACGCAAGGCACGGGGCTGTCTTCCCTTTTCCTGCTTACACCGAGTGCCAGCACTGATCCCTTTGGGGTGCTTGTCACTGTGGTGGCCCCGGTGACAAGGGATTAGGTTGGTTTGTCCATGAGCTGCCCTGGTGGCAGACACACACTCTGCTCCGTGGTGCTCACAGGAGAGAGAAGTTTCTCTTCGACTGGGAAAGGTGTAACGTGGCCCCTGTGTTCCCATCTGCCTGGGTGAGGATTTGTTCTGACATTGTCTCTCTTCTCCCCAGGGATTTGAAGCGAGATGTAGCCAAGAAACTGGAGAAGCTGGAGAAGAGGACGCAGAGAGCCATCGCTGAATTGATACGTGCGTTACGGTGCTGCAGGGATGGCGTCTGGGGTCACCAGTTGTTCCAGAGGGATTACACGATCCTTACTGGGAGCTCGGTGCCTTGCTGTTGGGCCACGGAAGGACTGGTGGAGCTTGATCCCCTTCCCAAAAGGATCTGTGAAGCTCTCGGTCCCACGTAGCTTCCCCAAGGCTGCATGCATGCTTGGCTTGTGCAGCAGGGAGGGATGGGGCTCAAGGGCTGCGGTTCAGGTCCTCCACCGTGTAGGTTTCCCGGTACAGCCGGTTTATCACTAAGCCACTGCTGTTTCTTGCTTGCAGGAGAGCGGTTGAAAGGGCAGGAGGAGGAGCTGGCATCTGCTGTCGGGTCAGCAAAGCAGGAGGGAAGCGACTCCGACTGAGGAGCTCCATCCGGCAGCCTCCGGCACAGGCTCTGTGGATCTGCCTCTGCCAGCAACGCCGATCCCATTGCTGTCAGGTAGAGGCACCTTGTTGGGACAATGCTGCTCACCGATGCTTTGCTAGAAACCCACAAGTCCTACTGTGCCTGAAGGAGAGGAGCAGATCCAAGGAGGCCTGCTGTCCTCTCAGATGATGACTGGCCGTTGAGGAACACTTCATAGATAGCTTTTTGGAACCATCCGGAGCTGATGGGAGCGGGACAGACACCCACGTTAGCTTGAACCTAGGCTGCCAGGACTCAGAGCAAGGAAGATGTGGGCAAAAGGGCTAATGCCAGAGAAGGTAAATTCAGGCTAACTCTCCTCTTGCTTGTTGGGTAATCAAGGCGATGCCCACGGAGCCAACAGGAGCCCTTAAGAGAGACACGACCATTTCCTAGGGGACTGATGCTCCTGTTCCTACGCAGAGATACCTTTTTCATAGTGCTCCTTTCTGCAGGAGAGCTGGTGTAACTGCCACGTGGGGAGCAACGAGGTCTCTCACTCTGGAGAGCTGGCTGGGAGTATTTGGGAACATCTGTGGTCAGACCCAGCACGTGCAGAATAACTCTGCTGGCAGGGGCTTTGGGGCTCGGGACCTGTTGGCTGCATCTGGCTGAGGTTAACGTGGGGTTTGTTCTGTTCCCTGAAGTTTCCCGACCCTCCAGGCTGTGCAGCGTGTGCCACTCCTCTATATGTTTTATAATTGACAAAGTTTGTTGTTAACAAATCTTTTCATAATAAAACAGTCCCGCAGTGGAAGAAATTGCCTCTTGTTCTGCAGAGGACTTCGCTTCCCCTTTGCTTCCCCAGGACAGGGAGCAGTGGGCTTCAGTTTGTGTAAGTTTGAGGTGGCTGAAGCTATAGCAGGTCAAGCACAACTCCTGGGCTGGAGCTGTGCCACGAATGGGGCAACTGGGGTGATGGCAACCCCAACTGGGGTGATGGCAACCCCGTGGCACTGGAAGAAGTGAGTGGGTGGGATGCTGCGGAGCTGACCGTGTGTCTTCCCTGGGAATGTTTGCTGTGGCTGTTGAAGATCTTGCAGGTTGGGTGCTTTGGCCAGGCCTGATCGTATGGGTTCCTGAATCGTCTGTGTTTGATTCAAAAGTGATTTTGTCCCAAGGTGAAACATCTGGTGAGTACGGCTTTGACAACGGTATTTACGGAAGATTTCACCTGTGATAAAAATAGCTGTTCCTGTTAATGCACACACCTGGCTGCTTTTCAAAACCTGTTGAAAAGAACTGCTCTGGCGGGGGGATGAGGTCCTTCACGTGGCAGCAGCCTGCCTTGGAGAGGGGGGGTGACATATCTGCCCTCGTGCCTTCTCAGATTGTCACCAGCTAGACCAGGTCCCCACGCAGGACAAGATCAGTCCCAGCCATGCTAAATACAGACTGATCGATGCTTGTCCTACTGCCAGGACCCGCCGCTACTGTCCACCGCTCCGTGGTTGCATGTAGTGAGGGGCTTTCTACAGCCTGCCTTGCATATCTGCCCTTGTGCCTTCTGGAGCTGCCATCTCAGATTGTCACCAGCTAGACCAGGTCCCCACGCAGGACGAGATCAGTCCCAGCCATGCTAAATACAGACTGATCGATGCTTGTCTTACTGCCAGGAACCACTGCTACTGCCCACCGCTCCGTGGTTGCATGTAGTGAGGGGCTTTCTACCTGCAAGAGCCCTGTTTCTGCTTCCAGATGATGGTCTAGGAGCAAAGATCTGCTGAAACCCCCTCTCGTTCCTCCAGCTTCCTTAAAGCCCTCCAGCCCCAGCAGCCTCCCATCTCCCTTGACTTACCTGTTCCTAGGGTTTGCAGCCATCCTTGCTCTGTCTTCCCCTCGGGTTGGTGCTTGTCATCCCTCGGAGGGACCCTTTCCCAGGTCCGTGGGGCCGAGAAGGAGACAGAGATCCCACAGAGTGAGGGGAGACCCTCGGATCATGCTGTTTCTGGGCAAGAAAACCAAGATCTGTCACTGGTGTGAAGGTGCCACCCAGGCACTCTGTGCTGTGGGTGTGTGCTGTTGGCCATCAGGTAAGGCTACCCTGTGGGTCCATCATGGAAAATGGGGATGGATCTGCTGTTTGGGGACATCCTTGGCACTGGGCAGAGCACATGGTGGTGCTTCAAGGATACTTAGAAATGAAAAGGACCCTCCAACTCATGACAGTGATGGCTTCTGCACCACCAAAGCAGAGGTACCAACAATTGAGATGAGCGTTCAGTGATCGCTCCACCACGTGGGTCTCTTTGTGGTTAGTTCTTAATGACCTGGGCTGTCACACACCTTAACGTGCGTTTCTTCCTTGGCAAGGAAATTGGGGAGCGTGAACACGTGTCCTCGTGGAGCCACGGCCTCGTCTCTGTGAAATGCCCTGTAGATGTCAGCAAATCTCCGTGCACAAAACCTCACCGTGTCCGAGTAGTCCCAACAGCTGGACCCTGCGCAAAGCCGAACTTTGCCTCCCCAGCAGCTGCTCTGGCTGGGATGCTGCTGCGCTCCTCCATCCGTCTGACTGCCTGCTGCTGCTTCCCTCCTTGGCCGGAGCTAGACCGATGGCCTCTGCTTTGCAACGGGTGTCAAATGTGAATACGAACGCAGCGTGCAGGGGACAGTCCTTGCTTCGCAACGGTGGGAAGCAGAAGAGTTTTCCCTCATAAATTCCCTTTAAACTGCCTCTGGTTGCAAGCACAGCTCTTCCCAGAGCAAACCTGTGCTCCATCTGGCTGCAAAAGCACCCTTCTCACTGACCCCTGGCAGGTTTTTATTCCAGCCTGAAATTAAGCTGGGATCAGCCCCAGACCCCTGGGCTTGGAGACCCAGCTGAGAAGGGGGAGAGGTCCATTTCCAGCTGGACGATGGAGTCCACAGATCCCAAACCAGCGCATGAGTGCTGGGACCTGCTGCTGGAGCCTCCCATCCTCCTGACTTTTGGGAGCATCCCTGCAGCTGTGCTGCAAGCTTGAAGGCACTGACCCAACCGTGGTCTCTTCTGGCTGGAAAATCCCTGCCCTGAGTCTTATTTCCTTTGCTTTGCTGAGGAGACAGGGTCTTCTCCCACTTTCTGATATGTACATTATTTTCTGTAAACCTTAAAAGTACCATTTCCCAGCCCCTCGGGATGCCCTGCTGCTTTGGTCCCCGTGGGGAGCACGCCTGTAAATGGTGACCCATCTCCAAAACTGAGCGTGGACATCCCCTTCCCCATGGGCAGTGGCTGCATCACGCGGAGCAGAGCCGTCCTTGCAGGACACCTGGGGCTGGGCTTGTACCTGGAGTGGGGTGGTGGGGAGGCAGAGCAGGATGAGGCTCATTTCCCTCTCCAGTGGGGCCTCGCAGTGAAACATTGCTTATCCTGGCACAGGGCTGGGACCCCATTGTGAGACGTGGGTCCCAGCATGGGACTGGGGTCCTGGCACGGGACAGGGATCCCTGCATGGGACAGGGATCCCAGTATGGGACTGGTGCCCTGGCATGGGACTGGTGTCCATCCATGGCACAGGGATCCCAGCATAGTACAAGGATCCCGGCACGGGACTGGGCATGGACAGGGATCCATGGGACAAGAATCCCAGCATGAGACTGGGGTCCTGGCACAGGACAGGGATCCCAGCATGGGACAGGGATCCTGGAATGGGACCAAGGTCCTAGAATGGGACTGGTGTCCATCCATGGCACAGGGATCCCAGCATAATACAAGGATCCTGGCATGGGACTGATGTCCTGGCATGGAACTGGGGTTCCTACATGGGCCAGGGATCCCAGCGTGGTACAGGGATCCTGGCATGGGACTGGTGTCCATCCATGGGACAAGAATCCCGGCACGGGACTGAGGTCCCAGCATAGACCAGCCCTGGGGCTGGTGTGCAGGTGCCAGGGACTAATGCCCCCTTTCCCCGGGGCGTTCCCTTCCCCAGCTTGGGGGAAAGGGGAGCGTGTGGGGAAGGGCTGGGAGAACAGGGGCATTTGGGATGTCACACCAAGCTCTGCATCCTGTGGATTTCATTTATTCCCTGGGAGATGGTGAGGGGTTTTCTCCCTTTCAAAGGTTGTGCCCCAAGCCTGTGTTTATGCTCTAGACCTTTTAAAATCCCAAACAGTGCCTTTCATGGCCCAGAAGCAGTTGTCACTTAACCATGGGTGGTTTTTTTTTTTTTTTTTTTGCATTGCAGGTGTCTCAGGGACCCACCTGAAGTCCCCTTGGACAATGCAGTGCTCTGTGCTCATCCTATGCCTGTATCCTCGGGATGCTGCCATGGCAGAAACTCTCGGAGAAACAGCCCCGATTTGCTTTGCCCGGGTCTCCCTGGATGAGGAGAGCTCGTCTGAGAGCCGGACTGGAAAAGTAGGATAAGACACAGGAGAGCCCCAAGGACCGGGAGGCAATTTGGCTCAAGGTCATTTGCAAAGCAGACAGTGAGACCAGAATGAACAGTTTCTCAAGCAAAGCAGATCAGAAAGGCCAGGGGAAATAAATAACCCAGTGAGATAATCCCTTCAGCTCCAGGGAAATCAAAGGCTTAACATTTACCCTGTGCCTCTTGGGGAATTTCTCCATATCACAGAGCTGATGCTCCAGCCACACCGCCAGATACCAGAGGAGACACCACATCGTTGAGCTCCTTGGGACAGGGATGCTTTCCATGCCCTGCATTTTCAAATAGGGAAAGCAACGGTCCATGTGGGTCTGCAGGCATCAGCTGGTCCTTCTGGAAACCTCAGGGTGCCTTGGGGTGGATGTGGAGAATTTGCTCCATTGTGTCTTCTCTTCTTGCCTCCCCAGCAGCATTAAGAGCAGGTCCCAGCTCTTTGCAAACCAGTCCAACCACACAGCCCTGGCTCTCCCTTTTACAGGCTCGGGTGGTAAACAACGGCACGATGTCTGTCCTCCATCTGTCCCTCCCAAATGGCTTGGGATCTGCTGTCCTGGCAAGAGACGTCAGCACAGCCCTTTGGGTTGAGAGTGCTGCAACCTGCAGCGATTCCCCCAAAGCAAGACCAATTTCTGGCAGACACCTAGACTTAGCAGAGCTGGTAGTAATTCATAACTCATAACTCATGCCGATGAGGTGGCTATGGGGGGAGATGCAAGGACAAATGGAGCTAGAAGACCACGGACCCTTAGCTGGGTCTGATGGCATGGCCCATTGTCCTGTGTGTTGTCCAAAGAGGTTAGAGGCGCCTCTGGAGGTGCTCCAGTCCAACCCCTGCTCAAGGGGACTGTGTCCAGGGCTGTGTCCAGCTGGGATTTGAATAAATTGGTGTGTCTGAGGAGGAAGCAAAGTGCTGGAGAATGGAGCTGCTACTCCCAGGGCCAAACCGAGGAAGCTCAGCTGTTACCTCACCCAACGTGAGACCACCATGGCTTTGGCAGAATGAACTGGAACTGGGCGTTTGCCACAAAATACCCTGAAAATGTCGTTGGGGACCAAGGAGAGCCCAGGCTGGATCTGGACCTGGGACATAGCTTTGCCCTTAGCTGAAATCTCAGGTCTGTGATGGGGATCAGAGACATGGGTGAGGCTGGAGCTGGTTGGGACAATGTCAGGGGCTGCACAATGCTTCCTTGAAGCTGAACTCTGCCAAAAATGTCTTTTTTTGGGAGATGGGGAGGCATCCAAAAGACCCACCCTTAGGTTGAGGGTGTTTCGCAAACCAAAGGGTCTAAGTGGGGCTCAAGGAAGCTTCAACTCAAGCAACAGAGCTTTGGCAGAACCCTGAGAGTGACAGCACAGAGCTCGTTGACTAAGAAAGGTCTTGACATGGTCTCCAAAGGATGACCATCTCGGCTTTCCAAGATGCTCTCACCTTGCCTTTCCATTAGTTACAGGGTTGGGCATCCCTCCCTTGCTGCCTGCCTCCTCCAAGAGGTGTGAGTTCAACATCTCATGTTCCTCTTCCCTCCTACCGTTGGCTGGAAAGTGTCAGCCTGAAGCTCACGATAGCAGCTGGAATATCTCTTAAAGTCAACAGGAGTCCGTCAGTCACACAAACATCAATCTCAGCATCTGGCTGTGAATAGCCTGGAGGAAAACTGAATTTCTGAGCTGGGGATGCTGAAAGAGAAAGAAAAAGAAGAGTTCTTAGCAGCCCAGATCTGGAACAGAACACAACTGTTAATGCAGTGAAATTCAGCTGCCCGGGGTCTTTCTGGTAGCAGGCTATCTTGATTATGATTTAATATTTTATAGATGACATATATCTATATATATATTCATGAAAAACAAATGAACGAGCCCTGAATACAGAAGCAGTTGGAGAGAAGGATCCTGAGCTCCACGTGGGCATCTCTGGAGCATGGGACTGTTGGGAGGCCATTCCTCGCATCCTGATGCTGAGCTGAGCCTCAGCAGCACGAAATGGTCCTGTGCTCTGCCAGCACAAGGCCAAAGCAAAGATCCCCTCGTGGGTGTCCAACTTGAGGGCATCCCAATTCTCCCCAGGTTTTACCTCTCCTAGCAGGGAACTGGGTTTTGTTCCCTGACATGGATTTTTGGCCACCCGCCCAAGTTCTCTACACTGGACTATTCCTCAATGTTTATTGTCTAGTTGTTGGTGTTTTGTGTTATATATGTATTTGCGTGTGTTTGTGCATATGCACACGTTATATATATAAGTTATCTTATTATTTGCGAAGATTTTGTTAACTATAGCAGCAGGCACAGGTCTCAGAGCAAGACCTAGCTCTTGGGTCCGGAGAGGCTTGTGTTTGTCTTGATTGTGTCCAGCTCTTCTTAACAACAGGTTGAATTTCCCCCTGGAAATCCAGCTCTTCTCTCCCCAGTTCCACTCCTTGTATCTGCTATGGTTTTGGGTTATGTTTGTCCCGATTTATCTTATCTTCTCCTGGCCTCTTCTCATGATCTTGGTTGACCCTTGAGAACTCAATGTTTGCTGCCTGGCACCTTTGGTAGTGCCTGATGGAGCGTCTGGAGGCAGAGGGAGTCCCACTTTGGGCAGCTCAGCAAAGCCATCGCTTGGTTGGCTTCTTTGGTGACCTGTTCCCATGAACATAATCCCACCATGTTGCTCTTGCCCACTGGTGAGATGCTTGGATGCAAACTCTGGCTAGAGGTTGAGCAAGATACAGGTAGAGCTGGGACAGAAGGGGAGAGCACATGGGGAGAGATCAATGTTTCAAGGCTGCTCCACCACTAGGCTCTGGGGCTTACATGGCATTAAATGCCTCAGATGCCTTGGGAGCTGTCTGGGCAACCATCAACTGATGCAATGTCCTGTGCCAGCATGAGCATGCAGCCTCATCTCTCATGGCTTCCCATCCTGGTGGCTTCTAGCTCCAACCTTGCTCCGTAGTGTGGCAAATGTAGGGTCTTGGTGATTAAATTGTAACACAAGAGGGTGAAAGGCCTGATGTTGAGAAATAGGAGGGGAGCGTGCCTTTTCCTGACCCGTGAGACTGAGTTTTCAAGCTGCTCGTGGACCTGTCCTCTGGTACAGCCAAGGAGAAGGACTTGGGGGTGTTGGTT
>NW_009596692.1:0-6882 GCF_000690535.1 Cariama cristata
GTCTGCCTGCCCTCACGACGAGGGTACGGGGGTGAAAGGGACAGTTGGTGGGAGCGGGCCGGGGGGCAGGCGGCCCGTCGGCTTAGGGCTGAGGGAGGGCAGGGGGCCAGGCGGCGGCCGGCCCTACTTGGCGGCCAGAAGGATGTATTTCTTGGCGTGGCGTTCGTTAGGGTGGTTTGCACTGCTTAAGGAGAAGTAATCTTGCACTTGAAACAGGTGAATTACACACTTCCAGTGCAGAAGTGATATGAAAAATCTGGCCGTGTTTCAAGTTGGACACTTAGAAGTCAGGTGTAGTTTTAGCTTTAATTATTTTTTTTTCCTAGGCCTCAGTTGCCCATATCTAAAATTTAAATTATATTGCTTCTTTGCATCATGTGGTCACTGTAAAACCAAGTCATAAATGTTTTTACAGATGACTCCATATTAGGCACCACTAAAAACAGCCTATAAGGAAGTAAAATTCAGCTTCAGAGCAGGTGAATAAGGGACAGTAAATAAATAAGAGTATGTGACCACAAATTAGACCAGGAAGGTACAACAAAACATTGAGCAATCCTAATGTTGAGCAATATCTGTGCTGACTCACTAAGCACTGTCTACTCTATACACTGAATAAAGCAGATTGTGCAGGTTGAAAAAAACGTATGTGATCACAAAACTGAAAAATACATCATAAAGCGTGACTACAAATGGTGGTCTATGCATTTCTTAGTGTTTCGGTGCTTGACTTCACAATCGTTCCTTAACAGAGGCTTTTTTTCACTGGAACGTTTAGTGTTGAAGTGAAACAATAGTTACACTTTAGAAAGACATAAGGCTTTATACTATAAAAGGACATAAGGCCAGGCATAAAATTGGATGTACAGCAGGACTACGTAACAGACAAATCAAACCTTCCGCTACAGGTATGTGTTCTCAAAAGCCTCTTGCTTCGGATGACCTCTGCATGGGTGGATTGCACGGTAGTCAAAGGATCTCACCTCACAAATTTCAGTGCGAGTTCAGCATGCCTCGTACATGATCTTAACCGGACACAAGGTTCCTCAGTGGAGTACTGCTGCCACAGATAATGCTATATGGCTGTGCCACAAAGCCTCACCTGCAACAAAAAACACAAACTAGAAGTTCCACTGTGCAAAGTGTGAGGAAGAACAGCAGAAAGAAGGGAAGTCGCTGGGATGTGTGAGAGACAAAAGAGACTCTCCTGTGTAAAACAAAACAGTATGTGTTGTTTGTATTCTGTTTTTTCACTGTAGAGCCAAAAGGCAGCACCTGTATTCAGCCCCTAAACTCCACTAACCACAAAGAGCAACAAGGACCATCCATTTTCCACTTCCTGAATATCTCCTTTTTACACCATGTGTTTTGCTACTGCTCGAGGGGAAGGAAAGGAAGCTTGCTATCATGTAAAATTATCAAGGAAGGAAAAAACAGAAATATACCATAGAACATAACACAAAGAGCTCAGAAAATTGAATTAAACCTTTTTTTGTTGCTGTTGATGAAATTAACACAGAGGCTTCCAAGCATATAAAACTGAAAAATACATTTGGAGAGAACTTAGGCCTAAGAAAAACATGTTGAACAGAGTAGTTCCAGCTATGACTAAGAAAACATTCCCCAAAATCTCAAATAATACAGTATGGAAGTATCATGAGCATTTAATGTTGATGATCATCAAGAGTTCATTAGCATTCACAGGTAAAGTCCTACTTAAAAATGAAAGCACAATACCTAAATTATATGAAGTGATGAAGTCTCTGAAGCAACTGCTTGGCCATATACTGAGCTCTGCCGGCAGGAAATGCACTTGGGACAGGGACTCAGTTTTAGAGCTAGAGGAGCCGTTCAAGAAATGCTGGGAACTGATTGAAGACCAATTTCACCAAAAAGGAAGAGATCAAAGATACAATTCATACATGGATACAAGATTCAGGTAGCAATAACCAACACACTACTAGAAACAGTACTGGAAATAGTTTCCAATCAGTACTACTAGAAACAAGTAAAAATTCCCAGCAGTTAAACGAAATTAAAATACACTTAAATACTTGAATCATGTTTCTGAAACATTTATTGCAAAAAACATTCAATAATGTGCATTGCCTCCAAAAGGAGGTTGGTTACCAATAGCTAGAATTCTTCAGGATATGTTGTCGGTAGGTGTACTCACACTGCCGGTGTACTAATGCCACAAGCATTCAAGCTTAGAGGTGTTTTTTTAGGTTTTAAATGCCTGTAGAACAAGTATGTGTGAGAGTGTATGTTCACATATTCTTCACTTCTCTCGACTGCAAAATTTTCTAATATGCAAGGACTCCAAGGGAGTAGAGACAGAGGTTGAATGTCTAGAGCTCCATTTCTTACAAGTAATTCTTTGCTAGTGAGTGCTTGCCAGGTGCATTCATCCATACTTTTGACAGTGAGCTGTGCCTCACTTCTAGTTTATGTTGGTATTTTCAAGTGATAAATAGCTTTAGGGTCTTCTGTCAAATGCAACAACACATCACTGGCTTGATACCTGGACGAGGTGCGTAAGTAATGGAGGTACCTAGGAAGGAGGTAGGCTTTAACAAGTCTGCAGGAGACAGATGGGGCTCTGGCAGAGCGCTCCTGAGCAGCAACGGCAGATCTACCTTAGCAGTCTTGGACCAGAGCCTGACACAGCCCTTTATCTGGGTAAGCAGTTTCTAGGGGGAGGAGAGAGCTGTGCTTCTGGGTCTTTAGACAAGCAACAAAACCAGCTGTTGAAATAATCAAAAGAGCCACAGTTGCTGGCTGGTCTAATAATAGCCTAGGCCAGACAGAGTAATTTGCGATAATTTGGCTCCGATTGGAACACACACACAAAAAGACTTCTGCTGGGTTGTTGGGCCCAGGGGAAGAAGGAAACAAGGAGGGGGGGGATGAATTGGACCCAACCGTTTCAAAAAAAACCATGTGGGAAATTCTCTCCAGAGAGTCAAGGAACGAAGCTCCTCTTATTTTTCAGCAAACAAACTGATAGAAATTATAAAAAATAAATAAAGAGGAAAGAAAAAGTACACGTAGAAGCAAGTTGCAAAAGTTCTATTAAAAAAAAGAACAAAAAAAGAAGCAGAGCAGGTGCTGTAGTCTCAGGTGGTTGAGAGGAACACATCAGCATGTGGCATACACTGCTCTAAAGCCCTTCATGAAGAACAATGTATTTGTGCCTTACAAGAAGGGTGAAGGAAAAAATAATTGCATGCTTGTACTTCAGTGAGAATCTCTGCTGCATACATGTGCGTAGGAATAAAAAGACTTTTGTATATTTTCATAGCCACACTTCTCCAAGAAAACAAACCTTACTGTCTCAAAAAGTCTGCAATTTGGTTGTTAAAATCTGGAAATTTCTCACTGAAATTCTACTTTATCATATGCATCTTTGCTGTAATGTACATACTTGGACCTTCACAATGGTAGAGTAAAAGAAGGAAACAACTGGGTAAATGGGTCTTTGTGCTGAATGCTTACAATTAGTTGCCTCGGCAGTTATTATTTTTTAAGTATTTCATTCTGATTTGCATCCCTGGAATTGCCACTTTGTTTGGCCCTGCAAAAAGACAGTGTTTTTCAACAAAAAATATCAGCTCCATAGGACTGCTTAATTGAAGTCGCCCGTGTAGCCTCAATGTCTATTCAGGTTCTGCAAAGCAGCTGAAGCCTGCAATGAATGTATCAGTGTTTGGCTGAGATACAGGAGCCTCAGACCACAAAAGAATGCAGACAAAGGATTTTTAAAAAATGCAAAGGATGAAAAAGAGTGTTTTCAAAAGGGAAAATGTAGCCTTTGGACATGACAACATTATTTTTGTTCTGAGTAAAAATAACAAGGGTCTCGCTCAATAGACGAATGACGTTGGCAATATAGCCGGTATAGGAAGCTGACATTGCTGAGGGCCAAGATCTGATAATTTGATTTCCATTTGTGTTCAGCTGGTCCAATGGGTTTTAGTGTAGCTGGAGAATGACATATCAGGAGCCTGCAGGCTTCCTGAAATGTCTCCAGCTAAGTGCAGGTTCTCCTTGTGTTGTTACAACTGCTGGTGGCTCCCAGCATATTGGCATGATGACAGTCTAAAGGTAGATGGGTTTATGATGAGTGGAGAAAATAGAAGATTATTGAGTTCCTTGAATAAGGACCTTTCTTATTGAAATACTGGGAAATCACCTTTATGCAAAACTAGGGATTTTGATACTGCTTTCAAAAAATGAGAAAGATCTCTGCATGAAAGCAGCAAATCCAATAATTTCAAAAGACCAAAAATTTGCAGCCAAGTGAGGAAAACCTCTTCAGAGGGAGACTCTTACAGTTGTTAGTTTTTAAATTAGTTTTACAAGTAATTTGGTTACTTTTGCTGTTTTCCAACTTTTGTGGACTAAAAGCACCCTTTCCTCTCCCATCCTGTTAACAAACATCTCTTAACAGCATTTTTCTCTTTTATTAGTATTATCACTTGCAGGGTAATAAATATATCTCTTTATACTGCCTTCATGATTAAAGAGAAAAAGGAAAAGAAGTAGAAAAAATGTGAGTAAATAGGGAAGGGAAAAGAGCTGGTTCAGAGGTAAATGCTTTTTAGGAAGAGAGGCTGTCAAGGCCAAATTGATTCGTAGTTTGAGTCCTAAAGTATTCATCTTTACTCTATAACCACAGAGTTATCAGTGGACAGTGTTGATGTTGTGCTAAGCGGGCTGGCAACAGCCTAGTGTAAGAAGTATTATCACATTGGACACACGTGAGTCTAATGCCTAAGAATATACAATGCTAGCCCCAGGATTGGAGTCTACCTTTTCTGCTGCAGTATGCACTTCAGTGCAAAGAGCTGACAAGGGGAAAACTTATGGCAGACAGCAAACAGAGTCCTAAAGCATTTTCAAAAGGTGAAGCGGGGTCATAAATTTGTCCATTGCAGTAAATGTGTAAGTTTCTCACAGTACGGAAATTGGTTACAGATATGAGTAGCTGTGATTTTGTTTTCTTCTGTTCTTCTGCCATGAAACGCATGTAAACTGCTTTTCACTGAAAATATATATGACATACAGGTGGATAATCTTCACAGTTCAATACAAAGATTTGCAGTCTCCTGTTTTTTTGTTGTTTGTGGTTTTTTTTTTCCCCATGGTACCACCTGTGAGCACTCAGGTATTCTGTCATGTTTTTCTTCTGCTGAACATTGGACATAGTTCACACTTACCAGAAGTGTTCACAAAGGTACGTTAATATTCAGCAATAGGATAATTCTGCAATTAAATATTTGTATGATAATTACTAATTTGTGAGTTCAGTGATGAAAAGTTTAATATTAATGAGGTTGTAACAGTCTAGTTACATTAATGTGTGTTTGCTAATGGAAAAACACTTTTCTAATGTGGAAGTTTTTCAAAAATTCAAAATAGACTCTTATAAAGAGAATATTATGAATTTCCAACTTTTAAAAAAATTATTTTGATCTGTTACATTAGCTTTCAGTCATACATTCAACAACACACAGCTTCTTAAAACAATTTGTTATTCATAAAAGCTGAAGAATGAAAAAACAGTCTGATAGCTTTGATTGAGTACTTGGCTAGGACCCTTGACAAATTTTGGATGATACCTGCTTACTTTAAGCCAGCCAGCCAAACGTGATGCAAGATACAGGAGTGTTTCTCAGACATTTATTTTTCAATTTATCTGATAAGAAGGAAGGACCTGCATGCTTCAGTAGCAATTAAGGGAAAAATAAAAATAATCCTACCTGATAGTATCAGTCCTGTCTTTTTCAATTTTATACAAAAACCCTTACTCTGATCACCAAATGTCAACAGAGGAATAGATGATGACAAGCATCCTCATCTTCAGGGCCTCCATACTGTCTTTAAAGAGGCTTGAGGCTTAAGGCTTGACATCAACTAGGGAATTTATGTATTTCAAACTCATGCTTGCAAGAATCTATTTTGCTAGGCTTTTAGGGGTCCTGCACTCCAGTTACACAAACTTATTTAAACAATTTTAAATTTCTTTTAGCTTTTCAACTTTCTGAGCTGATAACTCCCAAGTAATCAAGGAGATAACTATACTGTTTAGAGAGATGAAAAATTGAGCTGCAGAACTATTCTTTTTTCTGACCCCCAGAAATACTTTCATGTTATTAATACATTGCTACTACAAAGCAACCTGGTGTTTTTAGTGTCAATGACCTCTTGCTAAACTCTTTGATGTTGAGTTTTGTTAGCAGTATAGTCCAACAACAGAGGCCTTATTTTTTTACCTCCTTACTACTTTTCTTATACATATGCGCATCCACTGGGTTCAGAATTTTTTTCCATATTCATCAAGTATAATCATAGGATTGTGTCATTCAAAAGAAAAAGATTCATGTGATTAAAAAAATACAAAGTTAAAGTTTATAACGTGATGGCACTACAGTAACCAAATTTCCTCTGTTTTAGTTACGTAAATGAAAACCAAATGTCTGGAGCTCCCACTGAGGTCTGGACTGATGAAGGTTAGCAGCATTTTTGCAAGACTGTTTGCAAAATCCTGAGTTGGATGGACAGTTTCTCACAGAAAACTTGCACCTTGCATCAGAGCTCTGCGCTAGCCAGTTTCTGAGTGAGATCTGTACGCAACAGTTCTCAGCTGAAAACTGAAACAACTCAGACTTTCCCTAAGGCGTGATTTTCAAAACTTTTTTAGACTTCCCTCACATCATCTTTTCTGTAGCATTTTGTCACCATAGTCCCTCCTACTCTTCCGCAATGCATATATATTGTAACTACTCTAGCCTGCCCCAAACCTCTGCCTTCCTCAGACTGCAGCTACTCATACTGTTTATTCTTCACAATGTTTATTCCTTTACCCAGAAAGAAATT
>NW_009596692.1:6908-7211 GCF_000690535.1 Cariama cristata
GTCCAAATCTTACAGCTGCTTTTTGCAATTTCATTAGCTCAAAGGAAATGCCACATTCTTCAAGGGGCTGCTAAGCAGAAAGCTTTAGGAGTGTGGAAAGTATGAAAGGCAGAGAAAAGCCTGGGTAGAATTTCCTGGGGTTCTACACCACGAGACCAGGTATGGGCTATTCCTCCTCTCTCCGAAAAGGGCCTTGCTCCAATTTACATGGGGTTTTGTTGCTTCCAAGGTCAGGAAGTGGCATCCAGGAATTAGCAGGGCAAAAAGGATCCAGACACACTCACCTGTGGTTTCTACACTCTT
>NW_009596692.1:7242-27159 GCF_000690535.1 Cariama cristata
TGTTCCCATTGACTAACTAAATTGTCTTTATGGAGGAAATCTCCTAAATGCTTATCTCAGGTTAACTTTATCAGTTCAGGAACTGCTTCATGGGAAGAAATCTTCTATATCTAATGTGAACTCCCCTCCTCTCGATGCTGTCTAAATGCCAGAAGTTGTTTAAAGGATCTCTACAGCGTTCAATTCTCGATCAGTAAGAGTTCAATGGTCTGGAAAATAAGGAAGAGAGTGTCAGAATCAGCTTCTGGGATGCTTTCAGAAAAGCCGTGTGTTCAGCACAGTGCTGGAGCCAGGAACAACCTATCAGTCCTGAAGCAGCTCTCTCAAGAGACAACTTTATTCCACAAAACCTTCAGGATTGTAACACAGCCTTTATATTTTGAAAATCTATGGATGTGGTCATGCCCTGAATTTGTATCTGGATAACAATTTCAGACTTCCTTCGAGTTGAGAGAAAACAAGTGAGATGTTCTGATTTAATTGAGAATATAATTAAAACACAGTTCTTGATCTAGAATTCAGCTGTGAAATCTACAGTACACACCCCTTTTTCCCAGATTGGAGGGGTGCATATAAAGGAGGTAGTTTTGAGTTACTCTCTTCTTTGCATTTCATCCGTGCAGCAACATATGGAGTTTTCTACTGCTGATAGCTATGGCGTACACAATTATTATTGGCAAAGCAATGATTTAAGACTGAGAAAGGAATGCATAAATTTGCAAAAGGAGAATGTAAAATATGCAGATAAAACCTTAGTCCCATCTCACACAATTACAGGAAATAGAGTCTTCCAAGGGCATTAATATGGGTTTATCATCCAGTCCCAAGGCAAGACATTAGAAATGTTCATAGCAAAAGGAAAACATATATTGAGAATTTCTGGGGTAAACTCTTGTTTTACTCTGGTGCTTACACTGGCTGAATGTTGATATACTGCTGCAGCACTAGGGCTCATCCTTCTTTGGATTTGCACTAAAGAAAATGCACTAGTTTGACAGTTGTTGCAAATGAGCCTTGAGCTTTTTCTTTTTTATTCATGGCTGGTTAGGTGTGCAGGTCCTGTTCCAGTGTCATTAGTGAATGGTGGCAACTTAAGTCTGGTTATTAATTCTCCAGCTTGCAAGTTGTTAGCAACTGAAGCCCAGTAATATTGACGTAAGATTGGCTGAACCAGAGATTTCTGAATCTAGCAGGACTTTTATTTTTGTTTCTTGATGAAAAACATCTTGTTGAAAAAAAAAAAAAGAAACTGCTTAGCACTAGACAGGTTCACACGTGCTAACATTACACCTGGTGTGTTAACAACTGGAGAAGTGACATGCTCGAATGTTTCCATTCTGATTCTTTTTTCGGTATTTGTTCAAAACTTCTGAAAATTTACAGGCCTGATTTTTCTCTGAAGAGTTTAAAAACAGATTTAGTGAATGAAAACACTTAAATTACACTTCATGTTCCCCCCAGGAAGTGAATTTTTGCCTGAGTGCAATAGTTCTTGCTAACTTAAAATACAAAATACCTTGTATGTGCAAGATGTAATCTCCCTGAAATACTTCGACATTCTTAGTCTTCTACTAGCAGAAGTACCGTATTCATTCTGCATCATTACCAGGTCAAAACTTCCAGGGGACAACTATAAATTTTCATGATTTCCTAATGTATGACAAAAATTATATTCAAAGGGGGCATGAGAGATGGAAAATCATCACTGTTAAGATACTTCTAATGTGCTCATGATCACAGTACCCTGGCATGTTAATGAAATTAACTGAAGCCTAATTAAATTAACACACTTTTTTTCATCTTTCTAATTACAATAGCACAACTTTTGTGTCACACATTTGCATATGTTTGTGTATACATGATCGTTCCTGTTTCTGTCAGTAATGAAGACACAATTCATAGAAATAAGCTAAGATTGACTTTTGACCTTAGTAATACAATTAAGGCCCAGAACGGGATAAAGTAAAACATTATGTTGCATGACAGGACAGCATCTGTTGTCTCCTGTAATTACTACTAAAATGTAAAGGGAATTTTGTATGCCATTTTCCAGTCTCTTCATTCTCTTATGAACGCTATTCGTGTATCTCTTTTTTTTTTAACTCCTAAAATTTGACCTCCCATTTTCTAAACTCCTGCAAAATTAGCATTGTGGCTTACCTTTCAATTTAAAATTAAATTCTTGGAAAATCCAGTGAAATGAATCCCAGGCTATTCGTGGTTACACATGTTGCTTTTCTTGCTGTGACTGTACTCTGAACTGTTGAGCTGAAGGAATATTGAAATGTCAGCATGCTTCTCGCCTATAAATAAAGAACAGGCATGTAGAGTGAGTGGTGTCAAGAGGGGAATGACAAATCATGTCCACATATAACTCTGTATTTCTTGTGTATATCCCCCATACAGCTCTATCCAATATTGACATGTAATTTCTGCAGTGTAATCCAAATCACGTTCAAAGGATGGACAATTTTTATTGCCATTCATCCTTGTCAGGATAACTTGAACAGCGTGTGTAACTGAACTCTCCAAGAGGCCGTCTTTTCCTGTGCAAAGTGATATCAGAATACAGTGAATCAAGAAGAAATAGGAAAAACAGAAGTTCATTGCACTCCTGAGAAAGAAAACTGAACAGATTCCACTGAACCAAGTAAAAACATTCTAAAATTATGGCCATTGGACTTAATTTTTTATTTATCTAATGTCTTGTTTCCAGAGTCCTGTCACATGAACCTTTTAATACTGAAAATATCCATTAAAAGGCCTCCCGGTTCTCATCCCACTTCTGTCTTCAGTCAGCCTGGCTAATACACACATGCTCCTTGAAAGCTTATTTCAAGCAGGAAATTCTGAGGCTACCACGAGTATCACTTTTATTAAAAGCTAGTGAGGAATAAGGAGAAAGGGTAGAATCAGAAATTGGGAATCAGGAGAAATGGGAGAATCAGAAACCATCTAGAGGGACTATCTTGTAAGATTTTTAATTGGTGAAGGACTGTGACATGATCACTAATGAGGACAAACAGTTTTAAGGAACAGGGAGGTGGAAACAAGACAGCCAGGAAGCAAGGGGTAGCAGTAGAAAAGGGAGGGTCGGGACAAACTTGCCACACATTCTAGTTTATTTCTGGCTTCTAAATGCCCCAAGCACCCCTTAGTCATTACACCTTTATCCAGGCAATAAAAAGAATCAAAAGACACACTGAGATGTTTGTTATTTCACAGAAATTCTGGCCTTACGTTTGATATCACAGTTCTTATGCTTGTGCCATCAACTATACATTTGATTAATTCTGCACTTTTCTCTCAGTTACATTACTCTTTCGTTGACTACAATGAAAAGCTGTGTTTATATATTTATTCTTTGTATAATAAATATTCTAGCACATTTATGAGGAGCCCAGATGGTCCACACTGATCCAGAATCTGATCGCAAGGAACTTTTGTGTAGGTTTCACCAGAGCCTCTGGTGTCGTGTCTTCTGCATTTCTCCTGTTATTTTTGGGAGGAAGTTTAGCGATGAACTGGAACAGTGACAACAGAGCTGTATATGCACAGTGCTTCCCGGCAAGCGAGCCTCACAGAAATTACGTAGGACATCTCAATAAAAGTGAAGTAGTTCTTGTGCACTTTAAATGTCTTCAAATGTGCTCTAGCCACTTTATGCCTCCTAAGATAGTTGGAGTGTTCTGCAATTGGTGGAGTCCTCGTTGGCGGCGGTATGAAGCTATAAAGAGTACAAAGGCTGCTTATTCAAAGGTCATTTGCAAAACATGGCAAATGGGAGCTGTCAGAGCCAGAACTTCAGCACCAGTCGGAAGCCAGTTCAGACCGCCAAGCAACCCAGAATCAGAGGAGAACAAACACAGTTTAAAGCTAGTCTTGCTTTTCCCCCTCTAAGGCCGTGAATTCAGTCCTCCTGCTTCCAGACATGCAATGTAAATATTCTTCTGTAGTCCTACTGTATTGTTTACTTAATTTGGCAGGCTCCCTTCCACATCAGGATTGGGTTTCCTCGTTTAAAAAACCAGGAGAAATGCGAGTGCTTTTCCTGTGTTGTAAGCAGGCACAGGCACAGGAGCTTGGCACAAGTATTTCTGTATGCCTATTTTAATCTGTGTCAGTAGATGAGGACACATACTCCAAAGAATTACAATCAAAACAATGGAGTCTCTCTGCCAGCTTCAGCTGGTTTTGGATCAGGCATGTAAGTCCTCACATTATCCACAAAACACATACAGTGTTGAAGCAATCCAATGGAAGAAATATGAATTTTCCAGACCTGCAGATTGATTTGATGAGATCACATTTATGGGGCAATAATGCCATTCCATTGCCTCTCTTCTAACAAACAACAGCGCTGCCAATTTCTGCCAGCTGTGGGAAATCCTGAGATGTGAGTATTTATCCATTAGGATGTGAACAGAAAATATTAAAGCGTGAAGTTTCAAAAAGCTGTGTTTTGAAGAGAAAGAAAACAACACACACATAATTTCATGGCAATTTGTTAACTATAAGATCGAAGGGAAATCAAGCCAGCTTCCTGGAGCTGGTACTGTGAAAATGGCTAGCTTTTTGAGCCTTAGATTTAATATTCTGCTCACAGAATTTATCACATTCAATTCTTTTATGACAGACAGTATAACTTCATGTTTGTGTGTGATTGAGAGCTATACCAAAATTTGTTCCTGAAGTGTTGCATTGTATTGAGAAATTTTTCTCTTTACACTTCAATAAATTTACTACTGTGTGTATAGCATCCACAAAATATCTTTTATAAATAACAGTATTGGACATTCACCACTGCCTGAAGGTTGTACTAGATTCCATGCATATTCAGGATAAGACTTTCGCAGTCAAGCCAACAGGAATAGAAATGGTAGCTTAATAGACATAACATGAAAAGAAATAGTACAAACAGTAGAGATAATTAAACAAAGCAGGAAAATCAAGACAAGAGATTATTTCAATGCAACACTTGATCTGAGGTGAGAGAGGACAGAGCACTGGGTAGCTGAAGGGGATACTAACTGGTATCTCTTAAGTTCTTGCTTTTAATTGGATCTGACCATGACCTCCACCATTTTGCAAGGGTGGTAGTGGGTATCCTGCTCCTTCTAAACTGCTCGTCCCTACTAAAACAGAATTTTAGTGAGGAAGAAGTGCTGTGAGGACCTACGTCTAGTGAAATAAAGTGATAAAGTGAGCTAGAGTACCTGGGCTAAAGAATTTATTAGTGTGATCATACTGACACAAAGAGCTTCCAGCTCAGACTGGGCCATTTAGATGCACTGTTCCCACACTGAAGAGCTACGTCAAAACAAATATGGAAAAAAACCAACACAAAACAAAGCAACAACATCAAAAAAAGGCAAGAGGGAGGAAATACAATGCATGTAGAAGCTGAAATAGAGAAGCCTGACATGGCATTTCACCAGGGATGGCAGAAGCAGGTTATTAACTCTGCCTCTCTAGGGCTCTAACCTTGCTAGTTCAATGACGCTACCCTAGGTCTTCAGTGGCAAGGGACAGGAAAACTGGGAAAAGTTCATTTGGGTCCTCTAGGCACTTTCTGTTCTGGCACAGCAGGATTCTGGATATAACTCAATCACCTGGGCACTATGATAAAATAAATACACAGAATCTGTTTGACTAACTAATTTTTAGTAAATAAAAGAAGAGGAAAGAAAGATAAGGTAAAAGCAGTTACTCATATTTCCATGTCTTGATACTAAGGTTGATTTGGCTTTATAGGCCTTTTCGCCTTGTGAATAATTTAGATGCGCAAGAAAGAAAAGGTCCCTTTCTCAGGATTAGGATCACTCGGTAGTATTAAGACTTTTTTACATTTCTAAAACATTGAGGGCATTTTATTTTGTTTTAAAAAACATACTGGTTTTGGAGACCTGCTGTCTCAGAAGCAGAGCCAGACCAGACAGGTGAAAAGTATGCAGCTAAATACTGGCCTGTTATATGATGCCATTTTTTAAAACAAACAAACTGTGGCATTTTGAAAATAGCCATGGATCATATTTGGAATTCGGCAGCATAAATAATCTTCTACACAGCCCTGTTGCAGCCCTAATGCAGCCATATCTGGAATTCAGTGCCCTGGCATTCCCAACCATTTAGGAAGAATGCAGAAGAAAAATAATGGTAAATGGCAACAAAGTTATGCAAAAGTTTCAGGGGAAAAAATACAACACTTTGTACAAAATGGACATTTTTAGTATCTCCATGTGAAGGAAATTGTTCATTTTGTTACAGCAGTTCAAAAACTGTGTTGACTGTTTTAGGATCTGGTTTGGTTTGCAGTTCAATTCACCATCTTAAATCAACAGTTAAATTAATTCTTGCAAACTACAGCTAACCTAACTTTTGCTAGCTGTATGCCTCTGCATGCGGATACCTGACTCAGAGCCACCCAACAGAGAATTTGTTGGTGTTTTGTCACTCTCTACTGCTCTAAATCTCACTCTCTAGCCTTGCTGGTAGACTTGAGTGTTCCAGCTGCCTGTGTTAGGTATCAAAGACTGCTGCACTGCAGCACTTGCTAGGCTTGTGCACGGCACCGATCGGTATTCTAGGGACCTTGGTGCTTCTGCTACAGCAAATAAGCTACAGAGGAGGATCTTGCGCTGCCTGCATCACGCTTCAGGCAGCCTCGCTTTCTTTTGCATTCCATTCTCTAGCTATTTGGTCAGCATCCCTGTTCTTTAAAAATACTTCTATTTCAATACTGTCACTCACAACTTCAGCGTATGGTTTTAAGCCACACCTCTTACGTTGCTCTCGCTTGCACTGACTGCTGTAGAAATACTTTAGAAAATGAGGTAATTTTTTATCTCCTTTTATACTGTTTTGGTTCCCATACCCAAGCTGTTTCTCGTCCAACTTCTGAGCTCCTGCTTTAGATTGTTTCACGATCTCCCCTTCTTTCTCAATCTCCTGCTCATAGTAAATTTTACTTGTAATATTCCTAAATGGCAGGATATAACCGTGGCATTCAGAGCCTCCAAATATATATCACAGTTTGGTTTATTAGGGCATAGGCACTGCTACCTTCTTGGCAGAACTAATTAGCACTTCTAACAGCAGGTTCTGTTTAGAAACCAAAGGTGCCCTGCGGCTGAACATCCTGGAAAATACTATTCTATACTAAGAAATTTTGTCTCTTGTTATAATATTAATTGACATTAACACAAAATATTAAAATGCTGTAGAGATTCTCTGGAACAATGTTACTAACATGGCCAAAGGTCAGCACCTGTTTTAGTTTAAATCAATAATGACTGTATGATGGATTTTTATTTTAGTAAGAGCAAGCTGTTTAATTTTTAACAACTCTCCTTCCCCTCTGCCCTCCAGCAAACCCAGGAGTGCATACAGGAGAACATTCAAATATTCAAAGGAAAACACATATTAAAAAATTTTAGTTTCTTTTCAAGCTACTGGGCTTCTCTGGCCAATAGAACACCTCTTTTATTCACCTCAATGAATTAATTTCCTTTGCTTTGGACTTTAATTTTTCAGATTGCTTTCAAACGGTAGGTATTGTTCATACAGAAAAGAGTATCATTTTGAAGCCCTTACAATATTTTTTTGTCGTAACTGATGGTCACTGACAGGACATCAACCAGGGATTGTATTCTTTAGAAATGAATATCAATAAGAAATTAAATCTCCATCAACCTTGGAGTTTTCCTCTTAGCTTGGGTGTGCTAAAAACAAAGGCAGGAACACATCTCAAACTTGCTCTTATTCCACTTTCTGAATGGAAACATGCAAAATTGCCCAAGGATGAGGAATAATACCATACATATATACAGTGCCATTCCCACCCTCTTCAACATAAGTTTTGGCTGTGAAAGGCCTTGACACTGTAGAACTCAAGCAGCAGAAGTGCTTACAGGCAGACAAATCTACAGCTTGCTCGTGGTGCTCCAGAAGGCAGATCTGCTAAATTTCAGTCCTCTCCACTTTCAGAAGCAGATGTGAAAATAGTGACTTGTATAGTAACTTACTAGGCAGTGTATTCTAACCCTGCATAAGTGAAAAAAAACCTTAATAAAAGTTTAGATGCCCCTTTAACCCATTTGTAAACCACTGCGTATGGCTAAATATAAGCCTCTACATTTAAAACACAGTTTGATCCACTTCCATGACTTAGTTATTGCACAGATTCAAAAGCATCAAAACCTCATACTTATGAAGGACACCAGGCATGTATCAGTCTAAGCATCTACTTGATTTCCAAGCCAGGGTATTTTGAGAGCACATCCTTTTTCTTTGTGGCATCAAAGACTGAATATTCTGTCATTTGAAAATCCAATTCAAAAAAGCATTATTTTAGACAGCCAGGGTAAGGAGCATAGTGGTAAATTACATGTTAGGGTACTATAGTATGCACAGTATTAATGATCAAAAGATAGTGTTTAACTTATTTAAGATATCAGACCGGTAGACGCCTACAGGTGAAACGGTAGTCTTTTCCTTTGTCCTCTTTAGGGTAACCATACTCTCGTTGTAGAACATGAAGGCCAGAGGTTCTACAACACATTCCCAGAAACTCCTGCAGCGCAGTTTACTTCAGTGGAACCAAAACTGTAGTTTATGCATACGGCCGTAGAGCGGCAGCCTAGTAACAAAAAACAAGATGCACTTGATGTTCCAAGAAGTGGGAATTTCCTAATGGTTTAACATTGCAACGGGGTTTCTAAACACTAGAGAGAAAAACTAATGAGGCATGACTAGTCCCTGGAGAACAAAAAAAAAAATCTGGCCTTGATAAAAGCTCAATACTAAGGGGAGGGAGAGGAAAGAGGTTAAAAATTAGATGCCAAAGGGGGTCAGATTATGTGCCCGCATAAGCAAAGCTGATCAAAGAGTAAGGAATGAAGGACTTGATTTAGGTCTTAAAAATCAAATGCTTTTTCTTCCCTTTGATACAGGCAGTTAGTACTTCCATCACCTATGGAAGCTAGTGGACAGGATTACATTAATACAAGCTAATTTTTAGTTAAGTGGTTTCACAGACTTTTAATTGATAAAACTACAGCTCAAAAAGCCTCCGAATGTTCAACCAGTACTGCAAATCTAAAATGTCAAAGAACAGTATATCATTGTTCTGTTGTTTGCCATAGTTTTATGTGTGAAATAAGAACAATCAGATCTCTCTGCATTAAGCTTTATTTTTATGTGGAATGAAGTGGGATTAGCAGTTTCAAGCACACTTGAAACAGTATGTAAAAAATCACCGAGGCTGAGCTTTCTTTGCATTTATGTAAATGAAAATCAGGATTAACTCCATTAATGCTGGTGGAGTTTTAACAGCGTGAAATTAGTATGACAAAAGCATTAGTCACAGCAACTGTTAAAGAAGCTAGTTCTCAATGCTACTAAATTATATAGCTCATTATCCTTAAAACCAGAATTATTTTATATGAACCATTTATAGTTTGACTTCAAATAGCTGCAATTATCAAATTTGGTCATTACACAATAAATATCTTCATGCTGCAATTCCTGATTTTTGTATGTGTGATGTCCACATATTACTGATGTTCTTTGCAGACCAGAAGTAATACAAAATTGAGAAAAGTGGAGAGAAATGCTAACTGATCAGTAATCAAATATAGGCTGTAATATACTTTCATGTGAACAGCCTTCACTGCAGTAAGCCTGAGAATTACCTATCAGACTGAGATATCATTTGAAAACTGAAAAGCACCCTCACACAAATTTGAAGAAGCCTTTGCTGGCATACTCATGTTCCTTCAAATTACCATATGTCCCTTTCACCCACACATATCCATCTGACTTACTTGGCTGACATTCAAGCTTAAAGTAGAGAGAACTGGTAAATATAATTCTACCCAGAGCTGTAACAATTACTCTAAATAGTCCATATTCTGTTCCTTTCTATTCCACTTCTGCTGCTTGCAATAAATTGATGTTTCCAAAGGATGAAAAAGAAAGTGGGAACCTCCAGCCTTCTCAGCTTCCTCCTGGATATCAGAACAAAGCGAACTTCTTTCCTTCAGCTGCTGCCTCACTACCACTTAGCCTGTTGATACTTTCATGTTTTTAATGTGAAAGGAGATGGAAGTCAAGTACTCTATAATGGCTCACACAGATGGGTCTGTCCAGCCTGGTATCCCATCTTCTGCAATAGCTAATAGTACATACTTACAGGAAGAGGATGAAAATAGCTTAATTACCCTCTCTCCAAAAATAAGCAGTTCAGAAACTTTCTGAACCAAAGGCGGCGCCAGGAGTACTTTTTTCAGTATCAACTATAGTCATTGGGACTCGTCCTCCATTTTATTTAGCCTCCTTTGAACCCATTTTAACTGTTGCCTTACAACCACTGTGTTGCAACCACCAGTGATCTAGCAAGGCATTCTGACACCTCTTCCTAGGCTTCAGTTACTGTCCCCAGTTACCTCCTGCTTACTCGCTTGCTTTAAATCTGCAACCAGAGCACTTCATTGACAGCCCTCCAGTGCTTATGTTATGAGAATAATGACGCCACAGACTCTACTGACTAAAATTGAGGGAATAAGCATTGGCAGGCCCTGACAGCTGCATTTCCTAGGAAGCTAGGCATTGCAACTGGCTGTATTGCTGGGCCCAAGAAGCTACCTAGGATCAGTGCTACAAAATCCAACTAGCCACCACTTTCTATCAGCGCCTTCAGGCAGGGATGGATACTAGGCTCAATACTGTTTAATACCTTTAATAAAGACCTGTATGATGGGATGGATTGCACGCACAGCAAGTTTGTGAGTGATACCAAACTGGGGGGGCTCGGCTGTTACACTGGAGGGCAGGGCTGCTGTTGAGAAGGACCTCTGCACCTTGGATAAATGGGCTGAACGGAACTCGTAAAGTTTAACAAGGGCAAATGCAAAGTCCTCTGTCGGGACGGAATAACGTCATGCAACAGGACAGCTGGAAGCCAGCTAGATAGAAAGCAGCTCTGCATAAAAGGATCTGGAGGCCCTGTTGGACAAGTTGAACGTGAATCAGCAGCGTGCCCTTGTCTTTTATTGAAGCTGCAGAGGGATAGGGCAAGAGGCAATGGGTGCAAGGTAGAATACAGAACATTCCCACTAGGTACCAGAAACAACTTTGTTACCATGAGGATAGTCCAATACTTGAACAAGGGCTCAGAGAGGTTGTGGAATCTCCATTCTTGGAAACATTTGAAGCTGGACTGGAAAAAGCCCTGAGCAACCTGGTTTATTTGGTCCTGGTCTGAGCTTGGGGGCTTGGCCTAGGTGGCCTCCGGAGACCTCTTCCAATCTGAACGATTCGAACGATTTTCTGTTTCTGTGAGTCTCTGGTTGCTATGATTAGACCCAAAGAGGTGTCTGCACAAGAACCAGAAGAAGGTAGGGAACTAGTTACCTTCCAGAAGAGAGCAATTTCTGTCAAAAGAAGCCCCCTTTTGAGTTTCAGGCTCCAGCTAGGAACAGATTAACTACCGTAAATTCTTTTCTTAAGTGCTTAGGACTCAGTACAGAAACAGTTTCACAGCAATCTGATTTTGCTAATTGAAACAACCATGCACTATACAACTATCGCACTTCAGCAGCACAATCACCTTCAGAAGTAGTCTATAAACTTCAATTTTGTTTTCCTTCCAATTTTAATATTTATTTATTAGCATGTATTTCTGGTTACAGTTGCAACCCCGATAAGCAACTTCCATTTGAGTTTCTGGATTCCAATAAAGGAAGTGAAACATTCTGGATCATTCTGCCACTTTTTTCCTACCCCTGTATACTACTTTCCCAGATTATTTTCATGGAATTGGAAAGTTACATGTGTCTGGCTGATTAAGAATTTATTTTGCATCTTTTTTAAAATTGTAAGAGTATTCATTAACTTACCAGGTAGGAATACCAGCATAGGAATACCTACTTTGTGATTGCTCTCCCAGGTTTATGGAGAGATTCATGGAGTTTGAATCCTGAGGCAATATTAGATCACCTTGTCTTACTTTCTGTGCATCACAGCTATCCAATATGTTTATTGCTTAGTTTATCAAAACAAGACAGGGAGGTTCCTTGACTACAGCATGTAAGGTCATACGTGTGTGATCCAGTCCCTCACACACACATGCACAGAAAGGGTTGTGTGTATATTCAGAAATATATATACACACACACACACACACATTTATACTATTCCTATACATATATAGAGTAAGGTATCCTGGAGCCAAGAATAATGAACTAAAAGAAAAAACCTACAGGCTTAGGTTCTCAACTACACTACTGATTTTCTTTTTAATAAGATACAGCTTGATACCATATTAGCTCTTTGAATATAATGGGATTCCTACTCATATGAATAATGCAGAATAGATGCTAGAGGACTTCAGACTTTAATACTAGTTAGCGTCATCATTTGGCAGGTGAGATATTTCCCACAGGTCACACAGTTCTACATGTTTATTCCTAGTGATTCCACTAATCTCTGCTCTAGAAAGCCGATCTCCTCTACTACAGCTTCTCCTCCCATCCAATGCAGATAACTCCAGCAATAAGCCCCTAGTGACTGGAACAGATGTTATTGTTTATTTAATTTATTTATTTTACTAATGCACAGCTGCCAGGGCCAACAAATGAAAAACACTGAATTCCATCAGAATTGCAATTTCCAATGTTAAAGGACTGAGTACCTAAAAATGATTTTTTTTTAAACAAGGGTGTCAAGCTTGGAGTTGAACAAATAATTTCTTATGATAAAGAATCTCAAGACACTAGTATCTGGCAGCTTACATTCTGTAAACATACAAGTTCTTGGGTGTGCAAACTGTAACTGATTTCTCAGAGACAAGTGTGTGCAACTCCCGCTGTACAGTTAGGCCATATTTCTTGAACTGTAACAGTCCAAGTTCAAAATTAATAACATTTCAGTATATAATCCAATCTTTTTAGGATACTAACTACACATTGTTTTCTTTTCCTTTGTATGGTTAGATGGCAACCATATGCAAGTTTCCCTTAATGCAAATAAAATACTACAGAATCTCATTTTGGGGAGAGAAATGGAAGGAAAAATAGGAAAAGCAAAACAACTCAACAGAAATACCCTAAAAAGGCAGCTGAAAGACAAATTCCCTTGAATTGTTATTCTATTTCTGGTTCTCTACTTTGCCTTCAGCGAGACAGTTAATGGCCAGATTTCCAACCGTGGTGGCACTGCCTCACTTTCGGATGCCAGAGTGAAATTCATACCTGTGTTACAGGTCTTCCATGGAGTGCATGGGGAGCACTAAACCCCTTACAAAGGCCATCCAAGAAGCGTCCACTGAGCAGGGAGCTGCTTAGAGCTACCCAAAGAGCTATGCAATACAGAAGAGCGTAACTGCAATCCTGTCCTCTCTGGAGATTCAGTGTATGAACTAGGGCTACAAATGAAGATTTTTATTTAGGTAGCAACCAGAGTCTAGAAATTGCTCTTAGAAGGAACTGAAGGGAGCTTTCTTCAGAACACATCTGCTCAGGAGCTGCTGTGGCCCTAGAAATACTGAATTAATAGATCATCTGCCTACAAAATAAAAGAGCAGGGCTTAATTTTAACTCAGCCAAAGAAATTCAAACTCACCTTTCCCTCCTTGCATCAATGTTTCTTATCCATCAATTTATACAAGTGGGAAACTAGGGAGTCTTTTGAAGCTGGAGTCTATGCTGCAAAGAGCATCAAGCCTGGGAAGAGCAAGCAAGAGGAGCATGATTGTACCAGCTGGCAGCTAGGAACTGGCTCTCAAAGGGAAACAGACTTGGAGCCTGCTCTTTGATCCTAATGCTGTCTATGCATTTTATCCAATGATTTTTAAATGCAAAGGGTTATGAGCACTTCTCACCTGCCAGATTCTTTTGAAAAAATCCCAACAGGATTTTATTTCAAAGAATTTAGGCACCTACTAATGCTGATACTTGACCTGAAATCTCCAACGGCCATCGACCCTCCAATTCAGCAAATTACTGAGGATTTCAGTAAAACTTTCTATTGAATGTCTTGCAGAACAAGGAGGGACCTTAAAATATGGGGCTTTATGTCTTTGATTTTGCTGGACGTCATACTGGAGGTTTTGTCTTGACTGGGCTCAGTCTCCTTCTGAGAGTCTCTCTCCAACTGCCCTCTCTGAGAGTTTGAAGTAATTAATCTCACACAGAGATAGGTGCCCAGCTTTTCTCTTGCACTGAGTATTTATTTGGCATAAATAAAATCATTATTGGCAAAAAATGAAAATCAATTTTTCAAAAGATTAAGTAAAAACTTATCTCAAGTTTTTAACAGCCATAAACTTTGAAGAGAAGTTAAGCTACAATGTAAGTAATTAAAAACAACTGAGTTTCTAGGAAATAAAACCCCTTTTCTGTACATCGTGTGCAAGAAATGCAACGCAAAGCTTTCCTCCTTTGCAAGTCTTATTTCTGTCTCTTATTTTCTCTGTAGAAAGTAACACCTACTGACTTCACAAAGTATCTGACAATGGTGAAAAATCACTTTATTCCAGACCTAACCAAGGAACAAAAAAGCACATGCAGAGGAACAAAACACTGCTAAGAATTACTCCCTGATTCACTATAGATTTTTTTGCCTAGCAGCTGAATGGTTCATCTCCTGTCTAGTATTGGCCCATTCATAGAAGAAACCAGTATTCATATACTCACACAAGAATGCTACTTAATAATATTTCATTGTATTTTAGGTAGTATGAGAGAGACATGCAGACTATTGCTGCCTGTTTTGTCTCTGCATCTTCCCAGGCATGCAGCTGGACACTACTACTATTCAGAGACCAGTGGGCTTGTACAGTATGATATTTTCTTTTTCCCTCCCTCAGTAACAATTTCCAGCAGGTGCAAATTCACATTAGTTCAGGGGAAAAAAAAAAAAAAAGAAATTCAAGGATGTCTGCAGAAAGGCATCGTGCAACACAGGCTGCAGGATTTTCCCGTATTGCAGGTAACCTATTTCCCATTGTCAGTAGCTCGGTGATTAGAAAGTCTACCAAAAAGGTGGTCTATCAAGAGGACAAATTAGAAGGTTTTATGAAAGCAGACAGAACTGTGACTTTGGGAGGGCAATATAATGGCGAAAACTGAGGAAGATGTTATGAAAACAGGGAGAACACTGTGTCGGTATTAATAAGCAAGTGCTTCTCTAAGGAACTTACATGGATGGCTTTGTAACTAGCTGGGAGGAGAACTTGTATCTGAGCCAGCGTTCAATAGTGCTATTGCGGTCTACTAAAATTTTCCCTACTGATGAACTGTCAACATTCTGGTTTTTTAAAAATCTGAGATAATTAAATTATTAAATCTGGATTGTCAGAGGTGACTTTTGAGGGGTTAGGGATAGAAAACATGAATGTTTTACGACTATTGAATATGATGTGATGTGTGTGCAGGTTACAGGTTATGGAAGAGCAGCTTTGGCTCTGTTTGCTTAAATACCATGTTCACTCTAATCACAGTCTGTATAACCAGAAAAGCAGAATAACACTGATAACCTAATTTTCATTAAGAAATGTGTCATGTAGTTCTTGGCCAAAGCTCCCACTGGACCTTAGAGTATAACTCATAATTAGAAAAGGAGGACTGAGCCTTTAAAGAGTCTACTGCTACTCATCCTCTAGGGATATATTTTTGTTAAAAATCCTTCAGCTGTATTCTTAAGGTAAGCGATTTGCTAGGGTCCAGACATAAATCTTCACTGGCAGGGATGATTTAGCAAATCTGAAAGAAATCTATGAGAAACTGAAAAAATTTCTATCCTGCAACAGGAGCAGCCTACAGAGAAGGAAGGAGGTTTTGTCTTGTTTCTGTGAGAAGGGAGGTCTTTTTTTTCTTCAAAAAAAAATTATCAGTTGCCCTCCTCCTCCCCAAATACACATCTTGAAGGATTTATAGCACAAGTCCAGGGTTCAGTTCTGTGCTTTCAAAGCATAAAGAGAGAGAGGGTATCTGAAGAGGACAAAGGCAAGTTCTAAGATAATGCAGAGGATATGTTACAGCATGTGCTTTAGACACATACTCTCAAGCAAAAAACCTCACAAACAATAGGATAGAGCACAATTGTTTCTAGATGCCTAACTGTTAAAAGATATTTTTGGAATCATACTTTCAGTCTCACATATTCTTTATGCTAATTTATGGTGCCCCAGCTCATTCCTGCCCTCATGGTTCTCCCTCGCTTGTGCCATGGTAAGGATTTGTGTGGTGGCAGGTGAACCAGATGAAAGACCTGATCCGTGTTAAAGTTAACCATAAAAAAGGGGGGCGTAATTTTAGTCTGGATCAGGGAACTGATCTCATTTATTAAACAGCTGCATAGATTTTCTTTGACTGTAACAGAGAAGACGGAATTGTAGGGAGGGACAGAATGGGTAGAGGAAGGCAAGATTACTTCTTTTGATAGCAGTGCTGACCTGTGCCATTTTACAGCATATGAGAAATTAGAGACTATGAGTGGACTCACTTTTGGAGCAGAGTGAATTAACTTATTCTCAAAACTAGTGCCAGGCCCTTACAATGCATCACAGATAACCAAATCTGGTTTTAAAGAAGAAAAATTATTTTGTTAAAGGGGCAGTGAACTTATTTTGGTTTGTCTTATAAATCACTAATTTATAATGGTGAAAGGTGAGTCTTTTTAACTAAATCCTGTTATCTAACTTCTTTAACAAACCTCCTTTTGTTTAAAGAGTTGTCTTGAAACAGGTAAATCAACAAATACTGTTAAAGATAGATTACAAAATCTTTTAAGTTGTTTCTGTTCATCAAAGTACAGACACTTAAAGGTAACATTAATTTCCAATCTGTATAAATATTTTTATTAGTTACCAGTCTAGCCAAGTGTCTGGATTCTATTCATGTAAATATAATATTTATCTCTAAGGTACTAATGATTTTAGAATGGTACTACATTGTGAATTGCGCATTGAAGCAAAATATCTGCAAAACGGTATCTCAAAAATGCTTGGGGACATCTTTGAACATTAAGGGATAAATGTGGCTTACACCATTCAGATGAAATATGATTTAGATAGAAGTATCCAATGATTTTTCACAAGCATTTAAAGTACAGCGCTTTTCTTTCTTAGTATGGAGGTTTTAGGGTACGTACAGAGAAAATTCTTAAAGGACCTTTCTGAAGATTTAAAGCAGACTTTCTTTTTTCCTATCGTTCACAGAACGTGAGGAAGAAACGCTGTGACATAGCATGTAACATGACTTGGAAAATTCCCGTATTCCTCTTCATTCTTAAACAGGGCATGTTTATCCTCTAACACCTTTCCCGGAAATCAGATCTTTTCCTAAGAAGCAAATGTAGTATAGGTTTTTTTACTGAGATGATATCTAGATCACATCTAAGAAAAATCTATCTTAAATGGGGTAGCTCAGGGGTCACTTAATTTATAGTGAGCTTTCTGGTTCATTGACAGTGACTTGGGTTTTTTTTAGAATGAAACTATTTCTATCTTAAGGACTTTCTACTTGTAGTACACCTGCAACTTTTAATTGGAGAGTGTAGTTAAATTCTTTGCATAAAGCACAATTCTTTATGGACAAATGCTCATACACTTTAAAATACGTAACATGAAAAAAATGGTATAGAAATTTACAGTAAGAGAGCCCTTCTAAAAGCTGTCTGGTTTACATACATAGATACACTTGGTCATTTTTATCTGTAAGAGTAAATTTTTTTCTGACAGGCATGCCCCTGGGTCACAGAAAGCAGAAACTTTCTGGAATTTCTTTAGAAAGCCTGAGCTTTCTATGGAGTAAAACTGGTGACCAAAAGTATGAGCATACATGTTGTTATGTTCTCTAACTACTGTAAATACAAACTTAGTTGTAATTATTGCTTAAACCTTACTAGAGGCACTGCACAATTGTACTGATGACACAACATTCAAGACTGGCAAATGCTGTTCTTAACTCCTGTGTTAGCTTTACTACCTGCAACTATCCTGTCAGTCAATTGTGTTTGGGTTCAAGTGTTACATCTCTTACTCTTATACCTGGGTGAAGCGTTTCTTAGTAGCTACAAACGTCTTCAGAACAAAGAGGGCCAGTGGGAGGATTAGTGGGAGCTTGTGATAAGCCATCTTTACACTTCCATCTCTTCTAACTCTGCCTGTGATAGAACAGCTTATCTAACGACTAAGAGACAGGGATGTAAAGGGACAGCTATCTTAGATTCAACCTAATTATCACAGGAAAAATAATTCTAGAGTGTTTTTAAAATGCTTAGAGCAGCAACAGAAAGAAGTGAAATAGATTATATCAGTGTTCATAACAGGCACCACTTCAGAGGCTCACTCCTTAATGATCTGCTTAGGATGAGATGTCTCACACAAAGGGTATCTTTCATCTGTGTGCTGGCTGATGGTTCCCATGCTTCTGAGACGAAACAATTTAAACCAAAGTATCCTCTCAGTTTCTGCTAAAGTCCTCTAGACAATTTTACCAAATCCCCAAGCTGGCTTCTGCTTTGCCATCCTAGGCAGTCATCAAATGCCACCCACCTGCGTACCCAGGTTCTATAGCAGCACGCGGAAGCTGCTTCCTAAATGAATGCCAAGACATACCAGATCTAATGTTGGAAAACACCTCTCCAACAGAGACATGCACGCCCAGACATCTAGGCAACAGATTCTGGATTCAGCCTATGAGGGGGATGACATTAGTAGCTCTGCTAAGCACTTCTAACATAGCATTTGCGAGAAAGAATTATGTGGAACTAGTATTTCATCTTGCAATTCTGAAAACAATAAACAACAGCATAAGAGGGAGGAATTACAGTCTCTGGAAGTGGCAGCTCCCCTCCCCTGCCTCCTTAAAGCTTAGATTTAGCTTCAACGTGTGTCAAGATATTTTACAAGAACCAATGATTCTTCCAGTCTTTCTAAGTGGAGGAACCTCACTCGCGATAGATCAGTTTTATTTCTGACTGGATTTTTGGATGATGGTCTTGTCCTGGGTCAGGAAATCTTAACTCTGGCATATCTAAGTGTGGGCTAGTTTGTGTGAATCTAGTTAGTTAGTAATCTTAGTAAATTGTTCTTTAATTATATAGAGCATTTGGAGAGAATGCTTCCTGAGCTCTGAGAGAACACCATTACACTTGGTAATTTATATTGTACATTTATTTAAATGAGCTGTTACCCTAATAGGCCAGCATCTATTCCTATTTTGAGTCATTAGCAAATCACAATCAGTACCCTGACAGTCTAATTAATTTATCTGAAGCCATTAAAAAAAAAAAAGACACAACAGCATATCAAACCATGCTTAACTATTCACCACAGCAGTCTATCGCACTTACAGTGAGGTATTTAAAAATAAGAACTATATAGCTTGTATCATTAGGGAATTATCTCTAATCCTAATTTGTAAGTATTATGGCCTAGATTTAAAATGGTACTTCTGGTTTGCAGATTTTCCACGCAGAAGAAATCAATGCCAGGAAGCTTTCTTAGTTACATGAGTGAGTAACCTTCCAAGAGGGTCCAAGCAAACGGCAGGCAGGCGATTCCCCCCACCTGCACCCCTTCAACAAAGCAAACGGGCCCCACAGGCCAGCGCATGGCTCACCGGGCAAAAGAAGAGGCAAAACGCTCCCGCTTGGGGAGAAACGCACCCCAGGGAGCGCTGGCATTTTCTGCTGAGGGGAAATAACACTCATACGCCACGGTATCATCTAAAAATAAAAAAAAAATTAGTAATTAGTAATGATAAGTTATTAAAAAGGAGGGTATGTATGACAGTGCCACTTAGTGACTCGCACAACTGGGGCCATCTTCCTTCTCAAATACACCACACATTTTTATCTCTTTTTTAAACACTGATTTTTTTTAAATTTTTTTTTTTTTTTCCCCTCGAGGAG
>NW_009596693.1:0-618 GCF_000690535.1 Cariama cristata
CAGGCTTCACACTCCTGAGTTACCGTCTGCTCCTCCTCTGTAAGCTGACTTTCTGTGGCTCGAATAAGATCCACCATTTTTTTGGTGATAACTCCCCCTTATTTAAACTGTCCTGCTCTGACACCAGCCTGCTTTGGAAAATAGACTCTGTTTTATTTTCATTTGTCATACTGGGTTCCTTATGTTTAACTCTGGCATTTTTACACAGGCATCCTTTCCTGTATGCTACATCTTCCAGCAGCCTCTGGGAGAAAAAGAGCTTTTACTACGTGTTCTACCCATCTCACCACCTTGGCCATTGTATATGGAAGCTGCATTGCTCTCTACGTGTGTCCTTCAGAAGATGCTTCCTTGAAGAACCACAGAATTGTAGCTTTGCTGAATCCTGTCCTGTACCCATTCTTAAACCCATTCCTCTACAGTCTTAGAAACAAGGCTGTGATACTGGCCCTGAACGAAGCCCTTGCCAGTGCAACAATTCAGTTTTTCTCCTAATCATGATGCATTTCTGGACAGCAATTCCAATGAACTTTGTAATAGTGTATTTCCCCTCCACACCTTTTCCTGGGCCTCGCTACGGTTTCAGAAGTCTCTTTACAAACAGAGAAGGACTGGTGG
>NW_009596694.1:0-244 GCF_000690535.1 Cariama cristata
GGACGCGCCGTCCAGGAGCGATCGTAGTGAGGCGAAATCTGTAAGTGACGTCGTAAATATCCCCTCAGAATTTGTTCAGCTCCGAATAAATCTGACTTAACCATCCGGCAGCTGACTTCAGCGCTTTAATTACAGATAGTATTGATCTGGGAGCTATCTCCAGGGCTGGCCACACTCCTTGCAGCGGCCAAAGGTAAACAATTTTTTTTTTTTTTTTTTTTTAAAGAAGTTTAAACTCTGTTTC
>NW_009596694.1:296-758 GCF_000690535.1 Cariama cristata
CAAGGGGGGGAAAAGGGAACTGGAGCATTTTAATAAGCTGGTTTAACCCGCTTCGCTGCCTCTTCAGAACAGAGACCTGCCTGGCCGGACACACATCTCTGCTGCATTTTCATATTCTCCAAAAGTCCCCCATTAAAAAGCTGAGCGGGGAACAAGGGGTGAGTTTAATTTGCTTTTAGTTTGCTAATTGAAGGGGAGGACGGTTCATTTCTGCACGCTGATCTCCCAAAAGGGAGCTCATTTGTAGGGGACTGGGGGTTTGACACCCGGACAAAAGACCCCAACCAGCTTCGGAATCAAGCAGCACAAAGACCACCTTAAATACAGCTTTCCAGTGGAAATAAGCCTGTGACCGGTCCCTTGTTCGGAGAACCTCATAAAAGTGGCGATCCCTTTTTATTGTTTTGTTAGGGAGACATTTTAAAACAAAAGCTCCAACCTCTTTATTGCTTCCCCCACGAA
>NW_009596695.1:0-246 GCF_000690535.1 Cariama cristata
CCTCATCACCAAACCCCTGGCCGAGCCCTGCGCTGCCGGTGACATCGGTGCTGCCCTGCAGGCAAGGGCACAATAATCCATCTGCAAAGTCATCACCGGATTCATCCTGCAAAAAGCTCATCCCGGAGCCCTGTAAACCTGTCCCCCACCGTCATCGTCACTGTCACCAACCCTCGCACGGGGCAGTGAGTCACCCGGCATGCCCCGTCATGCCGGCGTGTTTCCAAGTCAGCGCTGGGGCTGGGG
>NW_009596696.1:0-206 GCF_000690535.1 Cariama cristata
TCCTGGCGTGTGGCTCCATCAGGGACCTCTCTGGTCCCCTGCCCTGCTTCAGTCAGAGGGTGCTGAGTGCTGGGCTCTGATGGGCTGAGCATCCCCGGTTTTGGGATGCAGGAGGCTTTGCTCGGGGGTTTTGCTCCTGCCTGTGCGGGCAGGGCTGGCATCGCTGGCAGCTCCCCTGCCACCGGCCATGGGCTTGTTTCACACGG
>NW_009596696.1:229-551 GCF_000690535.1 Cariama cristata
CATTGCCTTGCTGGGGAAACTGAGGCCCGGGGAGGCACTGGGCTGGCTGCTGGTGATGGGGCAGCAGGGACAGGCAGGGCCTGGGGGAGAGCTGCTGCCTGCCGGCTAATCCCAACCCTGGGAATTGCCTTCCCCTGGCTGTTACACCAACTTGATGCCATCGGAGCATGCAGGGCGGGTGACACCAGTGGGTCCCCTGTCCCCTTGCCCATGGCAAGCTGTCCCCTCCCGGCCTCATCCTGGCAGCTGAAAGCCAGGACACCACGGTGATGGGCCACAGAGCTGCTGTCTTGGCTGCGTGTGCCGGTGTCCCCGCTGCTCT
>NW_009596696.1:713-914 GCF_000690535.1 Cariama cristata
GGTCGTTCGTTAGTGCCGGGCAGTGTGGCCCAAGGCTCAGCGCTCTCCCTGCCCGTCTCTTGCAGAACATCGTCTCCAAGCACAGCTCGCAGTTTCGGGGTAACGCGCAGCACGATGCCCTCGAGTTCCTGCTCTGGCTGCTGGACCGCATGCACGAGGACCTGGGTGCTGCCTCCCCCGCCCAGCAGACCCGTGGCCCCG
>NW_009596696.1:952-1190 GCF_000690535.1 Cariama cristata
TGGTTACATGCAATGCCAGGGCGCGGGGAAGCCACGATGTCCTGGGAGGGGGAGGGCTGGAGTTGTCCCCCCCACCCCGGGATGGGATGGGGATGGGGGTGATGTGGTTTGGCTGGTGCGTGGTGGGGGAGGATGGCAGGGGCTGGGTGCTGCGGGGCTGGGCAGGGTGGTTGGGGTGCTGGGAGAGTGTGAGGGTGTCAGCAGGAGCCCATCCAGCTGAGCACCCCGGTTCTGACGG
>NW_009596697.1:0-1083 GCF_000690535.1 Cariama cristata
AATAACTGACTTAGATCACAATACTAACCTTATTAAAATTCTGTATTTGATTATCAGTAATAGTTCTGTGTTTAATACTGAGAAGTTAAGACTGAGGGATACAAAACAAGATTTTTATTGATTTTATCATTCCATGCATTTGATCACAAAACTGAAAAATTTTGTGCAATTTATTTACTCACCTCTTGAATTTTTTATTGGCTTTCAGTTGTAGCTACGTGAAGAAAGATCTTATTACAAGATCAGAAATTATATCCAAGTCTTGTTTGCTTGTTTTTAAATCTAAAGCCTAAACAATTACTAAACAATTACCTAGCAACGCAATTTGGCCCTCGTTCTAAGGTTCACCACGTCAATGAAAAATTTTGTGCAATTTATTTACTCACCTCTTGAATTTTTTATTGGCTTTCAGTTGTAGCTACGTGAAGAAAGATCTTATTACAAGATCAGAAATTATATCCAAGTCTTGTTTGCTTGTTTTTAAATCTAAAGCCTAAACAATTACTAAACAATTACCTAGCAACGCAATTTGGCCCTCGTTCTAAGGTTCAACACGTCACCTTCCCCACAGCCTACCTCTCACCACCATGATCCTCAATCTCTGTCACCTCTTTTAAGATGCACCATCATGCTTCCCTGCCTCTCCAGTTACACTCACCTCACAGCACCCTTTGCAGCACCTTGTCCCCGGCTCAAGTTCTACATTTCACACTGCAGTCTCTCCATTTCATTCCTGTGATCTGCACATTCCTCCCTAACAGAGCTTTTACTCTCAAGACTTTCCATCAGCATTTTTAACCTTGACATCAGGTCAAGATACTCCATGCACTGTACTTGCCAGTACACACATGGTGGTTTTTGAGTTGAGTGCTACCACGTAAAAATTATTCTGAATTACACTTGCCTCTCATCTTAGAATCACAGGATTATTTAGGTTGGAAAAGACCCTTAAGACCATCGAGTCCAACCATTAACCTAGCATGGCCAAGACCAGCACTAAACCATGTCCCTAAGCACCACATCTACACGTCTTTTAAGTATCTCCAGGGATGCCGGCTCCACCACTTCCCTGGGCAGCCTGTT
>NW_009596698.1:0-1832 GCF_000690535.1 Cariama cristata
CCATCGTCTGCGGCAAGGCTGTCGGACTGCACCCCGCCTGTGGGTGCCCACCGCTCCCAGCTTGCCTTCCCTCACGGAGCATGCTGCTCGTGCTGCTTTCCCACATCTACCCTGCATCTCCAAGGGCTTCAAAGAAACATCTACGGCAGGGAGCGTGACGAAACGTGCAGCCAGGTCTCAGTGGCTGTCACCGGTTTTGTTCGGGAACAGTTCCAGCCTTAGAGGCTCGCTGAACTCGGTACTCTGGCCATCGAGGCAGTCGTTGAAGACTAAAACTTACTGACCTAAAAGCAGTAAGTAATATTGAGTGTGTACACTCTCCCTTAAGTGTTCCTCTAAGCCTCCTGAGGCCCAAATCCTGACTGCCCACATCATCTGTGCCTCAGACTTCTTCTGGCACCGAGAGCATCCCAGTGTGCCTGTACCAGCTGGCTGACTTACACCTGCAGAGACCATCGCAGCTCTGTGAGTACACATCCCGTGCCGTGTCACCCATCTTACACACTCTCACAGCATGTGCCAGGGTCTGTGAACAGATCCCTTACTCCAAATGTCATGGCTGGGGCAGAAGACACAGCCCTCGTGGCAGTGGCTGCCACCTCCTCCCAAGAGGACATCTGTGCCCTTCTTCCCTGCAAGCAGGACACACAACAGCTTTGCAAAGCTATTCTGAAATGGGTGCTTGGTAGCCTGCAGCACAGGGCAAAATTACGGCAACTCACGCTCGTACAGAGAAGGGCCTCCTCAACCCACATGCAACACGTGACAGAGTTGTCGTTAGAGGCACCGAACGTGATGCTGCGCTCAGTACCCATTGGGAAGAGAAGACGACTCCATCTTGACTTCCATGAGGGCCAGCAGCTCAGCTAGAAGCGCGATGAGCCGATGAGTGCTCTCTCTGAACCATTACTTCGCTTGAGAAATGGGGGTGCTGGTGGCTTTTGGGGGCTCCTGAGGGAGGAGTCTATTGGAGCAGGGTACCGGCAGTTCTGATTCCAGACACAAACCCAGCCTCCAGCTGCAGAGGAGTCCACCCCTCATCTAGGCCAGGTATCCTCACACCTGTGTAAAACAGCCACAGGAGAACATCCAAGGGGGCCATCTTAGCACCCATTTCTCACTTGGCTTTAAGGCCACGTGGGAAGACAGCCTTGCTCACATCAACATGGGGGACACTCCATGTTGGCACCTGCTGGTCAGGGGGAAGCCAGCTTCTGGAGCACTGCTGAGGGGGGACAAGCACTGACCCGCTGACGCTTTTACAGTTAAGAGTGATCAGGTATATCTTTATTACACGGTATGACCGCACTCTGTGCCCTTTGGAAAGACCCTCAAGTAATTTCTGGTTTTCTCTTACCATTTCACCCTGGGGTACAAATGACTACGTGTCCTTACTCGAGAGTATCTCTGAGCGTACTGCAGCACGTGCAGGGTGCGCTGTCGAAAGAAGGACACTTTCCCGTCCAGGAGAGGATCAGGGGAAGACACAGGTCAGGGAAAATGAGGCCTGGGAACTAGAGAGCTACAAGTTTCATAGGGGGTGTATGCGTGGCTGGTGCCCCCCGCGCAAGCCTCAGGGACGGCCGCCTTTGCCATGCACCAACACGGCGCGATGGTGCTGCTCTCCCCACGGCACCCACCCTCACGTGACATCCTTCCCCGGCCCACAGCACTGCTCTGGTTCCAAAAGGTTTACACTTACGGCACCTTTACTTTTCCATTACTGCTTTTAGGTTCACGCTTTCACCTCTAGGCCTGGCAGAGTGATGGGGGGTGCAAAAAAACCCCTCTCATTCGTCACAGAGGGTCTCTCAGCACCCTGGTGTGAGCTG
>NW_009596698.1:1848-2096 GCF_000690535.1 Cariama cristata
CCCTGCCCCAGCCACCCAGAGCAGCACCCCAGCTGTTGTTTCCCCTAACCCCTTCCAGGCCCGGGCCCCGCACTCCGTCCCCCACCTGCACAGCCTCCTTCCTTTGGTCCCCCCTCCCCATTTCCTCTCCTCCCCCCTTTCCTCCCTTTCCCATTCCCTTCTGCATTTTAATTTTCGGGGACTGTTTGTGCACCACCAGAATTGTGTGCTCTGCTCCCATTATATTTAAATAAATAAATAATAATAAT
>NW_009596699.1:0-368 GCF_000690535.1 Cariama cristata
GAGTGGGGGCATTGCCATGACAACGCGCACACCATTACACAACCCCAGCTGGGGCGGCCTAATGGGATTTGTGTGGCTCAGCCTCTCCCATTAACCCACTTTGTCTGCCCAGCTGGGGAGTGCGGCCGTGGCCCACTTGGGACCCCGAGGTCCCAAGCACAGCCAGCCCTGCTCTGCCAGGGGAAACTGAGGCTGTCGTGGTGCGGGCAGGGCCCAGGGCTTCGTGCTCGCTGCCGGCTCCCTCCCACGGTGTGGCTCCAGCGCTGCCATCTGGGTGTGTGCCCAGCGCTGTCTGGCAGCTTCTGCAGGCGCAGTTGGCAGGATTGGTGCCGGGGGGGACAGACGTCCCCGTCCTCCAGACACCTCTT
>NW_009596699.1:426-887 GCF_000690535.1 Cariama cristata
CGATGCCGTGGTGTTGGCGTGGCGGCGGCGTGGCAGGCAGGTGCCTGTTACCGAGGCCACCTGCCCGCAGCTGCCTTTGCCCCTGTTGCTCAGAGTGCGGACGGCTGCGTTGCTGCAGCTGGAGGGGCATCGGGTGGGTGCAGGGTGCAGCATCCCAAGAGGATGCGCTCGGCTCTGCCTCGGCCGACATCTCCAGGGAAAAACTAGGGCAGGGCTGGCTTCTCGGGGGAGATCTGGGGGAGGGGGTTGGGGACAGATTGGAGGGGACGCTGCCTGTGAGCCCAGCTCGGCATGGTGCCACCCACCGCTATTTATACTGGAGCTCCAGCCTGCTTTCTGCTGGAGATGTCACCTCTGATCCTGTCTCTGCTGCCTGCCTTTCCCCATCCCTCCTTCCCATCTGTGTGTCCTGTGGTGGGGCTGGCACTATGTCCGGGCTGGGGTGGTGGGTGGAGAACGGG
>NW_009596699.1:963-1847 GCF_000690535.1 Cariama cristata
AGCATCCCTGCCTGCCTCTGCCCTGCACCACAGCTGGTGCTGCCAAGCAGATAAAAGGTCCTTTTTGGTGACCAGCGTGGAGCAGCTTTGTGCCACCTGCAGCAGCCGCCTGCCATTCCCTCTGCTGTGCAACCCCGGGGGCTGCCGGTGGGAAGCGGTGACAAGGGGCAGGAGGTGGCATGGGGACGGTGCTGAGCCCCTGGGCTAGTGCTCCCCCAGCGCAGGGCTTCACCCTCACTCTTCACCCTTTTCCCCCAGTCCTGTGTGCTGAGCGGGTGGTCAGGATCACGAAGACCTATCACGACATCGATGCTGTCACCAACCTGCTGGAGGAGGTACGCCGGTGCCCACCCTGCGCACGGGCTTGGGCTGGTGCAAGGGCTGGGAGGCGGTGGGGCCCTGGGACACAGAGGTGGGCAAGGGCTGGGGAAGAGGGGGCAGAGCAGGGGACGGGCCCCTGCTGACACAGACCTGCCCCTTGCAGAAGGAGCGGGACCTGGAGCTGGCGGCACGCATCGGGCAGTCCCTGCTGAAGCAGAACCGGAGCCTGACCGAGCGCAACGAGCTTCTGGAGGAGCAGCTGGAGTTGGCCAAAGAGGAGGTAACGGCCCCTGGGTACAGGGTCCTGGCCTCGGCCTGTGGCGTGCCTGGTCTGGGGGTCGTGGGCAGCTGCGGTCCCCTTGGGCATGCCCTGATGCCCCTTCCCCTCCCAGATCGCGCAGCTGCGCCATGAGGTCTCCATGCGGGACGATCTGCTCCACTTCTACACCACCACAACAGAGGAGAGTGAGCCCACCTCCGCCACCTCCACGCCGTGAGTAGGGGGTCCCTATCTCACCGCTCACCCAGGGCAGGGCTGCTCCTAGGGGGCCAGGCAGAGACAT
>NW_009596699.1:1949-2401 GCF_000690535.1 Cariama cristata
TTGGATCAGGGGTTTGGGTGGCCACCCCCATCCTGCCTGCACTGTGGGTGCTCAGTGCCCTCCCTGCCATCCCCAGGCTGCGCCGGCACGAGTCCTCGCTGTCCCTGCAGCAGTACTTCCAGTACGACACCTTGCAGCAGAAACTCAAGTGCCTGGAGGAGGAGAACCAGAAGCTTCGCATGGAGGTGAGCAGAGCCGGCGGGTGGGATGCCCCTCTCCGTGCCCACCTCTGCCCCGCTCGCTGCCAGGGGACCTGGGCTGGCTCCTGGGGAGGCTGGGGGTCCTGCCCGTCACACTCAGCCCCTCCAACCCTCTCCCCCAGGCCGCCAACATCGCAACCGAGACCTGTCAGTATGAGGACCAGGAGCAGCAACTGATGATCGACTGTGTGGAGCAGTTCTGTACGTGGGGCTGGGCTCGCGGGGGGGCAGCTCCTCTCTGGGCTTGGGCTG
>NW_009596700.1:0-3227 GCF_000690535.1 Cariama cristata
CTTCCAACCAAACCATTCTATGATTTTGTATTTACCATCCAGGAGGGACTGGAGACGCTGCACATCAGGGAAAAGCAAGTTTCCCTGGGAAGGAAGAGGGACAGGCAGCACTGAGCCGCTTGCTGCTGAGCACAGAAGATGGGCATCTGCACCTCAGTCCCTCTTCATTACGCACCAAGTGTGTTTGGAGACAAGCTTCAGCAGACAGAAAGCCCCTGGTATGGCACTGGGCCACACTTTGAGCAATTAGTGTTTCCCTGGCCAGTAGCAGCACCATTCAATTAAACCCCAAATACTTTGTTTAGTTGTTCTTTTATGTATGTGTTTTCGGGGCTCAGACAATGGCTAGCATGGCTTGGGAAGGAAGGGAACCGTCCTTTCCACATAGCCAGGGAACCGGCCAAAAATCCAACCCAGCAATTGCAGTCCCTTTGAACTCGGTTTTCAAATGGAGAGCCAGGCTCTTCCAGTCTGAATGCCTGTAAGGAAGGGTGGCCTTTACGCTTGCATTGGGATGCTCCGTGGGCTGGGGCAGCATCAGGAGTGGAGGTGGGGGCTGTGGACTCCCACCATCAGGCATCTCCTTCTGGGAGCAAAAGATGTTTTCCTTTGTTTTCTCAGGGTTATTAGGACGAGCACACCTACCAGGCAATACCAAATACTTAGAGATGAGCAGAGGCTCAGGAGGTCCCTCCTGGGCATCTCTTGCTCGAGTCACATTGCTGCTCCACCCGAGGAGTGGAGCTCAGAGAGCTTCAATAAGGGTTTACACAAATTCATGGAAGAAAATGAATTTTGGCTGTTAAATGCAAAAGTACAGCTTCTGGCTTAGGTTCAGCCCTGCACTTGGTTTACTGATAGCAGAGGATGTAGGAGGATATATGGCAAAAAGTACCACAGCTTCTTGTTTTTTTCTTAATCCCTTTTCTTAGGCATACCATGGCCAGCATCCAATTAGGACGTAGGGCTGGCCAGGCCTTTGTGGCTTTTTCTTTCTCCATTCCCATCAAATGGTCAGATGGTTACAGACTAGTGCTGGGTCAGCCTGGGTGGCACCCAGGACCGTCGCCAAGAGCCCTGGCTGCTCAGGCCTGCCCCAGGGCTGGATCCTGTGGATTTGGCAATGTCCGTACCTAGAAGGGCCACGGCAGGACACGCAGTCTGGAGGGGCCGGCTGTCCTGCAGACTTGGCATCCACGCTACACTTCACAGGGCTGCAAACCCTCTGCCCCTTCCCAGAGCCCCCTCCCCCCTTGCAATCTGCCTCTGGGCAAAGGGGTCTCATGTTCAGGGAGCTTGATCTAAGACTTAGCTTACATCTTCCCCAGACAACTCTTCACCTTCTTACACTTCATTCAAATCCTCTTATACTAAAAGACTCCTTGAGGATGGTTTTGGGGTCCCTCTGTCCCCAGAGGTGGGCTCAGGCTGGAGGTCCACTGCTGGGGGCTGCCACCCTTTCCCTGTGTCCTTCCCCACGACCCCTTTCTGTATCCAGAGAAAAGCAGGGCAGCAGTGGCCATTCAGAAGGGCCCATTTTTTGTAATATTTGCAGAATTGCCAGGTAGTTCTGTCTTTACTAAGGTTTACATACTCAGCTTTCTAATCTCAAAGGCAACTTCAGAAGGAAGAAGGAAACGAGCTCCTGCCCTTTATTGTTGGTTATTGGTTTATGTGTCCTGAGAGGGCTTTGTTTTTAAACAAGCAGTATTTTATTATTTACGATGTTTATTCTTTACTTTAGCAATGTATTGTCCTCTGTGGGACACTCCACGGTGGCAGCAGAACAAGAGAAATTATGGCATCACAAGAGCCAGCGGGGCGAAAATGATGTAACTCGGGAGGGGAAGGGACTTCTTAAAACATTAGCAAATTCTTGAGAGCTTTTTTAAATGTAAAGCCAATACGTAACGTTACTGTAGAGCACAGCTGCCTTTCTCGAGGCCATTTCATCAGATGTGCCCTGGCTTTTTAAAAGCGTTTGGAAAGCTACGGTTAAAATGAAGGCTGGGAGTGGTGTTCGTTGTTTGGGGGGGGAACATTCCTGGCTTGCTTTATCTGTTTTGTTTGCTGTCTGCCACCGTCAGCATGACCTCTCTGCTTTATCGCTTTTATTGGGATGTTTTATCAGCCGGGGAGCTGCCCGCATCACCCCTGGGGTCCTGCCCAGGGAAGATCGCTGCCTCCTCCGCTGCAGAAAGGCTGAGCTGATGAGTTTTATAGGGTTGCAGGCAAGACCTGCCTTCTGCACTGATGTCAGCAGTCAGGGCGGGACTTTACAGCCTTGTGGGTTTGGGGATTTTTTTTTTTTATTATTTTTTTTTGGATAATCCTGGCAAAATTCCTGAGCAAAGTTTTTTTTTTTCTTCTTTTTTTTTTCTCCCTTTTTTTTTTTTTTTTGAGCAGCCCCTATACATGCCGCCTCCGAGCTGCTCTCTTATTACTGCTCACTTCCTGAAAGGAGACTTTTTAGCAAAGCCTCTAGCTCCAGCGCTGCCTGGGTCTGACAGAAGAAGGTTATTGAGGAAGGCGACATAAACCCTCAGCCTGGAAACTTTCTGACACGCGCAGGACTGAGGGGGAGAGAGAAGCTTTTGGCTGCTGCTGGGAAAAAGAAGAAAAAAAAAAAGAAGAAGCTTAAGGAATTAAAAGGGGAAAAAGAAGAAAGAAGGGAAAACACTCGAAAAGGTAAAACACTCTTTAAAATAATTTTTCCAGAGCAGACTCTTTGAGGTTGGAGTGGGGTGGTCTGGGGTGGAGGGAACGCGAATGTTCTTTGAAATCAGAACCGTCTCCCTGGAGAAGGAATGAGCCTGAAGAGCATTGCACGCTGGAAAAACATTTATGAGAATGAAAACCATGTTCACCCTTCTCCAACATTCAGAGTTTCCATAAAAACGCAGGGTTGTGTTTCAAAGTGTCTGCAGACAGCAGGAGTCAGGCATCTGCACTCGCGCGCTGTCTCCCTCGCCTCCCCCTATCCCCGCACCACTCCACTTTTTTTACTGAATTAAGCCATCTGATCGCATGTTTGCTGCTCTAAAATGTAGTTCTCTTACGCAGAGCTGCCATGGATGAAACTCTAAATTACAGAAAGCAACAGCTATAATCCCTGTTGCAGAATTATACGTTCCTTACTGTCTTCATTCCTGAGAATAAACACATATTGCACTCCCTCTCCCTCTTTCGCTGTCTCTCTCCATCTTCAGGAGCTGCCAATGCCTCTT
>NW_009596700.1:3258-12277 GCF_000690535.1 Cariama cristata
CCTGTACGATGTGGTCAGAGGATTATAAACTGTCTGCCCTGAAAAAGTTGCAATGTCATTAACTTTGTGTGCATCACCAGGCATTTGGCCCTGTTGCGCTAGTCATATATTGCTTTGCTTTGATTATGTTTTAAAGGGTTTTTTTAAAAAGATCAATCCCTCAGAACATGTTATTTTAAACATCAAAGTAAATATTAGTGATGGTGAAATGCCAGAAGATTATCTCATTAGAGCTGAAGGAGCTGTGCTATAAATAGAAAGGAGTTTATAAAATAACCTTGGCAAATATCTTCCAGAGGGGAAGAATCAACCAAGAGGGAAGCGTGGAGCCACGCTGGTCGGAGCCGCGCTCCAGGGCAGGTACCCCGCTTCGGCACCAGCCGCGGCTCTGCGGCAAAATTTAAAATTTCACACGGAAGCTCATTTTTGGGGACTTTATTGGTCAAGCGTACACAGGAATGTAAATCTCGGGGTGTTTGTTTTCCTGTTTCAGTCCATGCTAATACCCATGTTGGCTGGAGATAGCTCAGCCACACCAGAGATCTGTTTCTTATTCTGTTCGTTAATATTCTTGTTAGCAGAGCTCACGTGGTGACAGCGTGCGATCTAGTGCATGACGGGTGATAGCAGGAAGATTTTTGAAGTCTTTGTTCGTTTCTGGTCTCTCCCGTGCTGCGAATGGTAGAAGGGGAAATGCTTTGTCGGGGGCCCAGGTAATTCCCCAGCCGGTGCAGGGGTGTTCCCTCTCCTCTGCTCACCATAGCCTTGCCCGGACTAGCCTGAAATGCCTCCATCTGTGAGGCTTCCTCCAGTTCTTGGGAGGTTGTTCCAGTGTCATGGAGTTTCTCCATATATGGAACGTGCAGAGTGCTCCGGTTGCTCCATCCTCAGCTTCCCGTTTTTCCTGCTTCGCCCCACGGCAGCACCCTCTCCTTTCCTTCTCCTCCTTAGATCCCTAAAACCTCCGGTGTTTGTCAGTGTGTCTCCAGTTGCATTCCCCGAGCAGCTGCTTGTTGGGTGGAATGGGAAAGGTCCTGTCATCTCCTGTAAATCATGCTTCTTGCAGATAAGACTCGAGGGCTGAGCTGTTTCATTTGGCAGAGGAAGACCCCGATAAGCTGCGACTGAGGAAGCAGTCGATGGGGTAAAGTGTAGCCCTAAGGGAAGGTATTGCCTGCTCAACATAAACAGTGTCTGCTAGTCATGCGAGGGGCCTTTTAAGTACCAACATGCAAACCTGTAATAGGAGAGGCTCTGTTATCACTGATGGCTCGCGGCCACCCAGAGACTGTTACGGGGAGGAGTAAGCGTGCTATCAGCCCATGAAGCCCTGGTCTAGAGACAATGTGGGCTCAGCTGCCCAGACGAGCAGCTTCATGGAGGCCTTTTCAGCACAGGTTGCATCAGGCCCACCCAGGGGATGATTCTGTTCAAGCACTTATCTAAAGCTTATCTGAAACCCCCAACTCCAAAAACCACTTTTCTTGCCAAGTTTCCAGCAATTAGTTCGTTCTAAGCCAGAAACACTGCAGGATGTGTTTGTCACGTCCTGTCCTGCTTAGATCTCAAGTTAACACAAATGAACTTAAAACAAACAGAATTTGGACCATATCTGTCAAGTTTTCAGAAACAATTCGCTTGTGGTTTGGATGATGTCAGCTCAGATGTGCTGAAGATATGCAAGTCAAAAAGATCTTTGCTTGACCCCACCATAGGAAATGTTTGCAGGGCGAGTAGTTACAAACACTTCCTGGGAATCTGTAAGCAGGTCGGATCTCATGCAGTGATTGGGGAGTGAGAAACATGGAAAACCACCAGCCTAGATACAGACTCGTTTTTCAACACTGAAGGAGATTTTAAAGGGACATCATCAAAGCAAATTTTCTCATCTTGGTTACTGTGAGTGCCTTCAATTAAGTCTGCAACCAATTCAAGAATTGGGAGATTCTCCACTGAGAAACTCTGCCAAAATATTTTAGCTCCATCTGACTTCAGTGGAGCGATGTCAGTGGCACGTGTTAAGTGCAGGGTCTCCGTCCGGCTGCTCCATCGCTGCTACTCTCTTACCTTCTGCATTCTCCCAGGCTGGGAAACGAATGCTTGGGGTATGGCATGTGTGACTATTCAGCATCTTTACACTTCTGTTTATCATCCCAACCAACCGTTATTGCTATTGGTTTTCCTACTTTTCCATCATAGCTTAATTTTTAAAGAGAAAATGAGTTAAAACAAATTTATTCCTGTGCAGTTCTGCAAATCCTTCTGAACTCAAACATTCAGAAAGGTTGGTTCCAGCTGAGCTGAACTCATGGGTGAAATCCTGACCTCCCGCTATGGGAGTTGTGCCGCTGACTTCAACAGGACCAAGACTTCACCCCGAAGTGGCTTCGGTCAAAACCACAGTGCAAAAAATGAGTTCAGTCCTGTTGGGGTTAGCAGCTCTTCATTCTGTGACCATGAACAAAGGCAGCCCCTCCACGGCTGGGCACAGAGAAAGGTACTCGGTGGCCTTTGAGCTGCAGCTTCCTCGTTAGGAAGCCACACGTGCTTGTGAGTCGGCATATTTTCTGTTGCACCCTGCCATACCCCATCAAATCCAAACCATCTGGGCCATATGTTTCACTGAACAGAGAACCTGCAGGGAGGGAAAAAGAGCCCATAAACTCTCTGCACAGCAGATCTCACAGAGCTTGCTTAAGGGAGCCAGAGCCTGGAAGCGATCTGCAGATCTTACAGATCTGTAAGGGCTGGAGGGAGTCCACAGCCCCATGCGGTCTGCAAGACTCCATCCCGCTGCAGAGCTCCTCTGGGATGTTCCCTTCGTGGTAACGTGTCTTGCGGTCTGTGGGTGCTTGCTGTCATGGTCACGCTGCCTTGCACGAAGGGGTCCGCAGGGTGATTGCATGGGGAGGCCCCCAGGCTCTTGCCCAGCCTGCCTGCCTGGCTGTCACCAAATCACTTCTCCACTTGCCTTGGTTTGCCCTGCTGTAAAACGAAGCCAGTAGCATTCACCTGCTTGCAGGGAGACTTTGAAAGGCAGGGAGGCTACGGGGATGGCAGCAGAAGCTCGGCTGTGTGTTTGCATTAGCGTGCTCTCAGCGCTCTGGGAGGCTGGGTCCTGCCTGCACCTCTGCAGGGGGGCAGTCTGAGTCCCAAGATGGTGGAAACCCACAGCCAAGCGGGCACTGTGGCAAGTAGAGCAGATCAGGACGAGCCACCTCTCTGGCCAGCCAGGGCTCCTCTCCCTTCCTCTGAGTCACCATGATGCAGCCACTTGTCTGAAAAGACATGTTTCTGATTTCCTGGAAGGACAGTGTGGTCCAAACTGACTTTGTTGCTTTAGGGTCCCGCTCCACAGCTCACTCCTTTTCCTCCAAGCCATTTCTGTAGGTGACCCCGTGAGACAGGCTGGATTTTGTGATCCAAACCTGATCTAATGTCACACAACCCTGTTCTGAGAGTGGGGTGGGACCAGAGATCTCCTCGAGTCCCTTCCAACCTTAGTTATTCTTTGATTCAGTCTGGCAGGACCAAATCAGCAGTGGGTGCTAGAGACAGGCAACGCTGTGGCTCCCTTCCCCCGTCCAGGGCTGTGCTATTGCTGGGTGCAGCGTTGGACACGGGATGCTGTGCCATGGGGATGCTGTGCCATGGTAGAAGGAGCTGCTGATCTCTGTGCTCACTGCAGGTCCCGTGGTGCTTCTCAAAGCCCTTCTGAGTAACAGGAGTCACCTCAGATGCTCTTCTTGGGAAGCTCAGTGAGGCCCTCGTGTCTCTCCAGCTTCAGCATCTGAGACCGTGCTGTGCCATGGATGTACGTGGTGTGGGAGGTGATGTAGTGGGGCATCTGTAGTGGGTCACTGCCATCTAACATAACCCTTCCAGTCTGATGACCAGACACATCTCTGTCGGAGGGTCCCAGCACAGGTACAGCACTACAGATGTGTGGGGTAGGGCCCTGCCTTAAGGCCAGGTTGACAAAGGAGTCAAATTGAGGATGCCACACTTGGTGTGTGAGCTGTGGCAGGTCTTTGTAAGGTATAACCGTACAAAACATGCTCCTGCCTGAACTGGGACAAACAACTTGTCCCTTTCCCAGACCAAATCCCTCCTGGAGAGAGCTGATGGCGGTTATACAGGTGAGTGGAGCTCAGTGTTGGCACAGGAGGGTGTTGGTCTTTATGCAACCCCAGGGCTCGGTGCCTTGTGTTACCGTGTTGTGTAAGCACGAAGACCGCCGAAGGGCTGCTGCGGGAGCCAGCTCTGCCGGGATGCAGATGGCTGTGCTGGGCTGTTGCAGTGGCTGTGGCTGCTTCCCTGCCTGCTCAGAGGTGTGAGTGCTCCTGGCCTTTCTGAGAGCCTGGGGTAGTTTCCTGGCATCCCAAGCACAGCAGAGCCATTGCTTGCTCCATGCGAGTGCAGGGGGAACAGTAGGAGCATGGGGAGGGAACTGCTTGTACGGTAGCCCAGGAGATCTGGATTCTCTCCTGGCTGTGCCGAGCCCCGCAGAGAGAAGGGGTGGTTTTATGAAGGCAGTCAAGAAGTCATGGAGATGCCAGAGTGCATCGTGTATGGCATATCCAGAGGGATGCAGAGGGATGTGTGGGTACCGAATACAGATGTGCCTGCAGGTTGTGTGTATCCTTGTACAGATAGCTTATATCCTCGTGCACAGCCACACACAAACAGCTGCAGTCATGGTCTGCACGTATGTAGATGACATGGGTGTACTTACATGCATGGTGCATGTGTGTAGTTGGCAGGGGCACCGTATGGTGGACGAGATGCACTCTCTTTTAATGACTGCTCAGTTGTCTTCTTAATTCTGCTGTTTTGTGCATGGCTGAAGCCAGCAAGGAGAGTGGTGGCAGGGGGCCAGCAAGTCTGGGTCACATGGAGCGGCTCCAAACTATTGCATAAGTCCCGTCTGAAAGTGGACCTGCTTGGTGGAGTCATCTCCTTAAAGCAAAAGGAGTCCAAGGCTGGGAGCATTGGGTTGCTCGGTAGCCACCTTACATCTGGCTGAAGCTGACTGGTCTAGCAGCTAGATTTGGGTTCAGCCCTGGGGCTCACACTGCCCCGTGCCGAACACCCCTCCCTGATGATGATATGAGCTGGCACTTCTCTTACGCTTTCCTGTTGAGGACCTCCGAGCATTTTACCACACTTGGAGAAATGCAATGACCCCAGCTTTCCAGATAGGGCCAGATCCTTATGTAACAGAGAGATAGTATTTCCAGAAAGCAAAGCAGTCGGTGTCAGAAAGAGGTCGGTGCTCCCAGCTCTCCATTGGAATGCCCTCACTTTGTCGAGGGTTTCTTTTGCCCCTTTGCTGGTGAAATTAAAGATCCTGGTGGATTCTGGAGAGGAGCGAGGGGGTAATTCAGTCCTTTCCTCACTAAGATTGCACTGAATAGACTTGACTGTAAAACAATTCTTGTGTTTAGAAAAAAAAAAACACAACACAAAACTCCCACACAGTACTGGAGTGAGCCCAAACCCCTGTGAAGCTTGCTTGTACAAAGGGATGGAGGGTGTGCCCGGCTAGAGCACAGCAGGGCCCGGTGCGGAGAACAGCAGCGAAGCCTGTAAGAGAGAGCTGGTGGTCCAAAGGCAGTGAGGGTCTTCCCCTGCTCACCTGGGCTGGTACCAGGGTGCTGGCAGGGGGACAGAGACCCAGGCTCAGACCCTCGCCTCTCGGGGTCAGACCGACAGCATCAGTGTGAATTTCCCACGTTGCTGGTGGGCGCCTTTGGACAGGGTTGGATCTTATTTTAACAGTGCAAAAGCAGCATCTGTCCTCCGGGCAAACTCTAAATTTGCCCCTGCAGTCGCTGGGATGGCTGTCTGCAAAGCACCGCTCTCACGGTGAGAAGAAACAGCCCTTACAAGCGAGGTGGGCTGCAGTGGGTATTGTAGGTCCTCTCTCAGCCCGGTGGATGCCAGCAAGAAAGGAAAAGGCAAAAGCCCTTGTCCGTAGTCCAGTGTGGGCGTGATAACAGGAGCAACCAGAGGGATGGCAAGGGGATCCGAAAGGGTTGCTGTAGAGCCGTGGAGGCAGTAACCATCCCATGGCTGGAGGCTGCTGTTTTCTGGTGAACAGTGATAACTACATGTTTCTAATTCTTTGCTTGCCGTGTCCCCAGAGAGGCCAGGCTTGGAGCAGCAAAGCAGATTAAGGTTCAAGCTCTTTTTTTCGGTTCTGCAGATCAGTGACTTTAACCCATTTTTTTGCATTCTACAGCCAATGCTCTGACCACTGAGCTGCTGATAAGTTAATGCTGATTTTTCTGTTTTTAACCCATAATGCTACTCTAGAGCTGAGAAATGACTTCCCAGTGGAAGTCCTGTCGTGCTGGCAGGATGACTGCAAAAAGACTTCTGCCATCTGCAACTCAGCATGTTTTCAACTTAGCAGTCCAGCCAAATATTTTGTCGGGAATATCAGGACGGTCTCTTGCCGAAAGCCGGGGAGGTCTCAGGAAGCTTTGCATCCACCCGTGTACTCACCGCCTGCCCGGCCTCTCACTCCCCGTCGCAGGAGCTGCAGCATGGCAGGGGGAGCAGAGCTGTTTACTCCATCCTCAGGAACGTGCAGGAACCTGCCGGGAGCTGGGGTGGTGACTGCACACGTATGAAACGCCCACCGTCCCAGGGTAGCCCAGTGGGCCAGCAGCCCCTGACCGGCAGCAAGCACGGAGCCGCATTGGTAACCCAGCACCTGCCTCTTGCTGTACCCTGGGATGCACGGAGTTGAGGTGGTGAGAAGGAGGGATGTCGAAATGGTGAGAAGTGATTTGGGAACAGTTTCAAGGAGAGGAGGCAGGAGCGTTGTTGGTGGCTTTCCTCATCCCCTGCTGCTCTTCCCTTCCCCTCTTTATGCCATAGGTGGTGAGGAGAGGCCGGAGGTGCTGGTGGAGATGGGAGAGCTGACGGTACGGAGAGTGGAGAGTGGCTGGGTGCAGCGGGGGGAGAGGAAGGAGGTGTCTCCTTTGGCCATGAGCTGCAAACAGGACCTGTCCGTGCCCGGCTGTAAGGGCTGAGCTCTGATTTCTTGCTATGGTAGTGACTGGCCGACATTGCCCGCTCCTCCAATCTGGACCAAGAAGCCTGCTAAATTAGGCATGCAGAGTGGCTGCATGGAAGTTAATGTTTGATGGGCTTGGTTGAAAGTGCAAGAAAATAACTAGTTTTCCTTGAAGACACTGGTTTTGGTATGTGCTTTTTTTTATATCTGGCCAGAGCCATCTGACTGTGTGTTTTCTTATGCTCAAAAAGGATGGCCTGGGTCACTGGGGGTGGCTTTCTGCTAGCTGCCTTCAGATGCATGCTGGAGACCTTGGTGCTGGAGGTGTCCACCAACATGTGCAGCTCTCTGCGAGGCTGGCCACACAAAGGTGCCATTGAGTTGTCTTTGGAGACCGGGGCAGGGCTACCTTCGGCCGCTGCCTGGCAGAGCTCACCAGGGCTTTTGATTTTAAGACGATCCAGTCCTCAGTTAAATGATTTCCTCAGCCCTCATGCTTTTTGTGAGCCCCTCCATGTGCTTACTCTCGCAGAGAGGTGGAGATGGGGCTGGTGGTCCGGTGGTCCCCTTGCTGTCACCCCGACAGCGCTCAGCTCTGCAGGTCAGGCAGCAACAGGCACATGGTGGTTCCCTGAGTGTCCCCTGAGAGGAGTGGCATGGACTGAAACTGGGACAGTCCCTGGAAACCATGCAGAGAAGTTATGCTTCTGCCTTGCGGCAGTATTTGGGAAGTAGATTTCAGCCAAGGCTTTACAGCCAAAACTTGTGGGCTTCCATCAGGCAGCGACAGCAGGTGAGAAGGATGCTGTTTTTTCAGAAAACACGGTGACTTTAGAATCGGCATCCGTGAGCTACAGGCACTGCGAGGTTTGCTGTGTGGCCTCGGTGGGCGGCTGCGATAACAGGCAGTAGGTAACAGCTCGCTGTGCGGAGCAGGGGGTCCGTCCGGGTGGTGGGCAAGCCTGAGAAATCTGGCGATGCTGCTGCAAAGTGCCTTTCCATGGCACTGGCATGGCCTGTGAGCCACACATCCCAGCACCCTGCAGTCCCCACCATATTTAGCTTGGTTACCAAAGAAGATGAGGCTGATGGAGCAAGCCAGGTGTTTGCAGCTCTTCCCCGTGATGAGAACTGGTAGGACAATTTCCAGTTGGAGTGGATGGAGAGGCAGAAATCTCTCTGGTGCTGTGTTTGCAGGGGCTCACGTAGCTGCCCTCCTGAGGGGTCTGAAGTGCTGCTCAGCCCTTTGGCAAGGTCAGGAGAGAGCCAGGACCGACGCTGGCCAAGCTATGGGACGTGGCATTGCGATAACCCCGGTGTGGTTAGGAAGTGCCAGTACCCCATTTTACAGAAGGAAGAAGAAGTAACCGTGAGGGCCGGTGACTTTCATTCATTCGTTAACACCGTTGCTAATAGCACAGTTCAGAAACACTGTTTGGGGTGAAGCAGGGAGGCCGCAGGGCGCTGCTGTCGTCACTGTCGTCACTGCTGTCGCTGCTCACAGGCACTGGATGTCACGAAGGTGTCGGTGGAAGGGCTGGGGGCTGGAGGGGTGCGCTGCAAATATTTCCTCCCAGTGGGGAAAGCTGGAAGCAGAAATCTGTGTTTGTATTTATTTCTCTCTCAAAAAAGGGAAAAGGACACCTGAGCTCATAATTTGCAAAAGTTGGATGAGAAACCTGGAAGCCACCGGGCCCTGCATCTTTAAAAGCAGTTAAATTCCTCTTCTCTGCACTAGGAGGCACCTTGAACCTTCCTCTTGGCCCCGAGCAGAGCCCATCTGCTTCCTATTACCTTCCCATAAAGCTGCCTCCCCGGCCAAAAAGCCGGGCTTTCAGGGAATTCTGTCTGCAGCCCCGATGTTGAAATTAGTAACAGTTGTCATCTGTTTTTCTTTTTTTCTCTTCTCTTTTTGCTTTATTCCAGCTTGAATTTTAAAGCCCCCTCCCCAGCCCCCTCCTCCTTGCGCGTGTTTTGGTGTGGGAAGAGGTG
>NW_009596701.1:0-68537 GCF_000690535.1 Cariama cristata
CACCTGGCTGGGCAGCGCCAGACAAAGAGAGGGAACAGCTCGGTCCTCCCGGTGAGAAAGTTGACGTGTGAAATATGTCCGGGAGCCTGCTGGGGAGGTAAGGTGAGGTACTGGGGCTGAAGAGCCGCAGGAGGAAGGTAGTCGGGGCTGGATGCCGGCGAGGCGTGCTGTGGGCTTGGGTGTTCGCTGCGGGAGGGTCGTGGGAGCGAGTCCGGCGGTAACGGCGGGGGGGGGGGGAAAAAGTCCCGAGACTGATAACGCATCGGTTTGGGTGTCAGAGCTGCTCCTGAGACACGTAAACCTGCGTTTTGCGTTTTTCCTGGTAAGCTCTGTGAGTACACTTGAATGAAGTTTGCAAGTGGGTTTGTAATCACGGAGACATTTTTAATTAATACTGGTGTATCTAGAGAAAAATAAAAAAGGTGAGCAACTGGGAAACTGAGAAGCTCACAGACGCCTTGGAACAGTAGTAGATGGCAAACTAGAAATGAGTTTGCAATGTGATATGACTGCAATAAAAGATTAGTGCTATATTTGGGTAGTATAGGCATGTGGATCAGTACTTTCTGGAGAAGTTAGGGACTATGCCCTTACAATGCAATGGTTATGTGGTATGATTGCATTTGGAATATGTTCATATCTGCACTAAATTCTACCGAAATCCTACTGAAAATCTGACAGGAGTTCAGAAGGCCTAATAAAAACTCTTAGTGCTGAAGGAATATACTGACTTACTCTAAGTAAAATACACAGAGCTGAGCTAATGAAGAAGATGCAGCATAAATACTTGAGGACTGCTGTACAAAGGAAGAATATAATTATGCAACATAATTCTTCAAGCTGATCCATTACTGGAGCTTTTTAGTGCTCTGGGTGAGCACCGACACCCAGGATCTTGCTGCTGAGTGAATGTGTTACTGGGGTTTAATGAATATGGTGTGCATTTTGGATCATTCAGTACATAAGTACAAAGAGAAGCAGAATTTAGATTTACAGAAAGAAATTCCTTCTGGCGAACAAAGAAAATCTGAGGCTCTTTTGTGTTGTTGAAGACTGTACTAGAAAACACATTTCCTTGGTTGACGTGTCTATGGAGATAATTATGTCATTCATGGGTAGATGGTCTGCAGTGGGTACTGACCATTTCTAATTTAAACCTAAAGTATTGATTATTTAGTAAGCTTACTAAGATTTATGATTACTGAGTTTGTGGGGTTACTGGTAAGTAAGGATTGCATGTTGAGGCCCCAGACACTTTCAGTCTCTGCAGTTTTACTGACTTCATTAGTTTTACATAAGTTATCTAAAAGAACATTTTCTTCCTTTCACTAATATTAGGCAAGAGTTGTCAATAATATGGTATTATATTATAAAGATATTATGTGTTATATATAGTGTATATATTATCGGTATAATTTTTATGATAACACAGAATCTTTTCAGATTTTTGTGCTGTAGTTTTTCTACTGTTGTGCTATAAGAGATTGATACACTTTCTGTCATGAAACCAGTATCCTGAAAAGGCTCTTCATATGTTGTACATGGAGGAAAACAAAAGCAGTTTCTGTTCTGAGGAAGTAGTTCCAGAATTAAGCTGGTTTTCACCAGTTTTGTGATTTGAAATTTGGATTGGTTTTATCCTGTGTTGCCTTTTTTTTTCCTTCTTATAGTTTGCTGTCATTTCTGTTATTCACTAGTGTGATATAGGCAGTTGTCAATAATCTTGTTGGCAAGATTAACCATGAAGAAGAAATTAGAGGAGGTCTGTGAATAATGCCTAATTTCTGGAAACAAGCTCCTCTTCTCACAGTTGTCACTATCATCATTCTGCCAATGGTTATGTCAATGTATATCAATATTTAGAAGTCTTAAGGACAAGAATTGTAGGACTGTTGGTTTTCATGGTCAGATCCTGGAACTACAGGTGACAGTTCAGTGCAGAACCAAGGTGTATGAGCTCAGGTACAGGATATATGTAGTCATATTGTTTATGGAACAAAGCCTGTGTTTCCCAAAGCTTTGGTAGTTGGATACATTTTCCTCTGGTTTGAAAATGGCAACACATTTAGAAAGGCAGATCGTCTGAGCCACTCCAAACCTGTCCAGTGTAGCGAGGCAGCAGCTGCATGAATGAACCTGATGTATCTCAGCCTGCTCCTCAGCTCCTTGGAATTGTTCACTTCTGCCAGGCTTTTGAAATGGACTTCTGAAGATGGCTGGACAAAGTACACAGGCTGCTGCTTTAGTGGTTTTTCATGACTCACTAAGGATTCCTTTTGGGAATCACTGGACTATGCTGATTCATTTAACTAGCACTGCGCTGCAGTGAGAAAAGACCTAAACTAGTAAATCAGCAGTCTTGGGGATCCCTGTGGCAGGTTCATGTGGTACAGACTTCCTTGCAACCTGGTTTTTAGAGGAAATGATCACTTGTGCTACCTACAAGTGTGTTTGAAAGTACAGTTGAGAGTCTGATTCTGTTAGAAATGTACCCATTATGCAAGTGGTTTTCAGAGTAAACCTAAGCAGGCATATGTTCACTCCTTGGCTGAAGGGTCTTGACATCTCTTGCTACTTTGGGTCAGTGTTTGATGGAGCGCCTGTTTATGAATCTGGCATCATGATCTTCGTGCAGCAGTTTACTCCCCTCTGCCTGCTGGCACTATTATTGTGAAGCAGCAGAATGCTGGAATAAGAATCCTGTCCCGCTATTATTTGTGTTACAGTAGTGACTGGAAGTCCCATTGCACTGAACGCTCTGTAAACATGAGTTAAATGACGGTTCTCTCCCAACAAGGTACAACAAATGTGAAGGGATCAGGATATGAGCATACATTTTTGCATAGTATGGCTACAGACACAATCCTAGGTGTTAAATTGTTGGGGATTTACCCGAGCTGACCGTTTGCTGTCCTTCTACATGCATTTTTACAAGATTCTGTTAAAACTCTCCATTTCTCTTTAAGATACTTATAAGTCCCTATCTGCATAATAAACACGTGCAGCCAGATTAAGGAACATTATTGCAAGATCTAAGGGGGAGATAAGAGAATGTTAGCAGTAGGGAATAATTCTTGATATTAGAAAACAGACACAATGGCATTAGAGATTCTATGAGAAGAACTGACAATAACTCCCCCTAAGCATAGGAGACTGAAAAATAATAGCAACGCTTTTAATTAAAATTACATTTAAAACTTTTTTTTGTAACTTCTGCATATTGAGTGGAGGGGGCTTTTAGCTTGGCATTACAATCTAGCAATGAGCAGCCTTTTGAATTTTATTATCAGCACTGATGTTCCAGAATGCTGCAGCATTAGAGTCATTTGCTGGAGGTGCAGAAGGTGGCCATGAGGGTCCTACAATTGCAGAATTTCTCTAGGTTTGCCTTTTTTTGCACAAGTTTTTTTGCATTTAAAGGAATGTAAAGCAGGTGTTAAAGAAGGAATTTACATAGACCTGACATGTGGATAGAAAAATAATAGGATATTGTATGGTTTCTTACTTTTCCAGCTAGATTTAATATAAAAAAAAAAAGCAGTCTTTTTCTTTGCCATTAACTGAACAATAGCTTGCATATCAGAGTTAGTTTAGTTTGTATAGGAGTGGTTGTTACCAGGTAACAAGGTGAAAGGAATCATTGGCCCATTTTAGCTCGGGCTTTAGATTTCTGCCAATGTAAAAAATATAGAACTGCCTTTCAGCTGATACTGATGACTTCCTAGATGTGGGAACCTGCTCCTTTGTTTAGTAGAGATGCTGGGAGGCAGCTTCATAGACATAATCATTTCAAAAGACTTGTAGACCTGCTTGTTGGTACTTGTAAGTGAAGAAACACAGTCCAGCAGTGCTATAAGACTGACAAGCTGTGGTCTAAAGTGTTGTGAGGATTCTTTATCTCCTTTCCTGGAAAAATATTGCAAATGCACTTGCTGATTTCTTTTCCGTGGATGCCTAGGGAGAAGTTGAGAATGAGTGGGAAGATAGAAAACAATGTTATCCCACTTCATACTATTTTATGAGTGTGGTGCTGTTCCATAGAGGACCTGTGTTTGCTTTCTAGGGAATTTACTTTGTAGAATTCTTCAAAGTACAGGGTAGTGATTAAGACAAAAATTGAAAGCATTATTTCTTAGCACGTAATCTGTCCTTACTTGATTACAGTTCAAATCCTAGTTAAATTAATCCTGAAGCTTGTTGAAAAGTCTGTGGGAAAAATGAAATTTTTATATTTGCAGAAGTAATAGCCTTCCGTGTATTCAATTTGTTTTAGCTACTTCTGGCTTCATATTGCTGAACTTTTTAATGGTTCTTTATCTCTTTCTCTAGTGGTACGTCTGCAACACAGAACAGTTGTCTGAAGCCCTTCAGCCTATTTTTGTCCAGAGTTACCTTGACCAAGGAACACAGATCTTCTTAAACAACAGCATTGAGAAATCAGGCTGGCTGTTTATCCAGCTCTATCACTCTTTTGTGTCCTCAATTTTTAGCCTGTTTATGTCTAGAACATCTATCAATGGGTAAGTGAAAAGTCAATCTTGGGTAAACTAAATACAGTTTGGATTTAGAGTTTTCAAGTGTTCAGCCCTACCCCTTGATCTGTCAGCTTTTCTTAAATTTCTAGTTTTCCCTTTGCCAGTCTTAACAGATCTGAAATGCCCTACTGTGCGCTTCATGCCCAACTCTCATAATTGAAGAGCACCATTTCCAGTATGGGGGGACAGAGGAGGTAATTGCAATTAATAAGAGACAGTCGGAGGACTCTAATTGTATTTTATAACCACTACTTGTATTAATTTCCTTCTGAATAAGAGAGTGTTCTTGTGGTGTCTCTTCCCTCTGCTTTCTTCCCTTCCCCTCCTGCCGCCTTGTCCTTTTACTTTACCTACTGCCATATCTGTATCAGTCACTGTTGTGATTGTCCTTGTTGAAGGTGGCTGTATCCAGTCAGTTCTGTATTGCATCTAAAACTTTCTACTAGAGAGTGTGTGCACACCCACTGCAAACCTAGGCAGATTTCTAAACCATGCAGAAGTTGGCCAAGTGTCCTGTCAGGTAATACTAATGTGGAACAGAGTTCTAGCCTTTCTCTTATTCTGTAAAACTTAATTTCATCTCAGTTTGTGTGTACTTGAACAGGTAACTTCTGATGTAGCATGTTTGACTGATGAAACATCAGGAAGGCAGGAAAAGAGGAGTTTATAAAACGGTATTCTCCTAGTCTTATTGTGTCAGGTGTCTTCTGTGGCTGCAGTGGAGTTTAGCTGTTCATGGGTGCTTAAGGTTTTTTTTCCAAAAAAGTCAGTGCCTTTTTTTGCTTATGTCATCCCATTTGGACATATGTTTAACAGCTTATCAGTTTTGAGCTTGTGAAGAATGTGTGGTTTTTACATTTACCTGATTTCTCCACTATCCCCACCTCTGTACCTACTACATACTTCTGGACAGTGTGATATGAGAATAGTAGCTGTCTACTAAGGCTAGAAAAATCATCTTTTTCCTTATTTTCTAAGCAGATGACTTTTTGAGCTTCCCTGTGGTGTTCTTAGTTACTTGTGGCTTTATATAAAGGTTCCTTTGGTCTCCTCTTCTTCCTTTCTCTTCTATTTTTTTTTTTTTCAAAGGCTCTCCAGTGCTTTGAATAACACCTCATAGTGCTGTTAGGAATAATAGCTATGAGCCAATTATACAGTGTGGACTGACACAAGTGTGCTGCAAGGGGGCTCTACTTAAATTGGCTGTATTCTGTTTATACATTTAATATCCTGCTTTAGTTTCTTCTATATGACTTTGTATACTTCTGTTTGTTTGTTTGTTTCTTTGGGTTTTAGTACAGTCAATGTTTCCTAGGCTGCCTCCTTTTGACATTTTTTTATTCTTTGATTCTTTTTATCTTTGTTTACCTTTTTTCTCCCCCTTGAACATAAAAGATTTCTGTTCATTGTCTTTAAGTTTAACCTGCTATCCAACATCAGTTTAAAGAATAGTATTTATCTACCTTCAGTCTATTACTGACCAGTTCTTTTTCCTCTGCTTGTTCTCCTAACTCTTTCATCTTCTGAATTCTGCTATGACAGCTGAAAGCTCTCACTATGTAGTCTTCAAACAGTTGCTGGCAGGTATGTCATTGACTTGATCCATAAGGAATCCAACTGTCACCTCTACCCAATTCCTTAATGAGTTGCCTATTTTCTATTCCACAGCTCTTCATGTTGAATGCAGGATCTACAGATAGCAGCAAAAGCCATTGTAACATACAATTACAAAAATCTCTTTTGCTACTCCAGCAGTGTTACCCCCGTCCTTTCTTTAAATCTGTTCCCTGGCTTCCCTCCTAGTTCCACATCCTATTCCTCATTCATTGTGCATACTTCGGTGTCTGCAGCCATTTTATTTCCTCTGTTATTTCTTTTTTTTTTTAAGGCAGGTGGCAGAGATTCAAATCTGCAAATGTGACAAATAAGGTTCAGCCTTTATCTTTCCATCTCTTTCTCTCCCCTTCCTTTTTTTTTTTTAATGTGATCATTTTCTTGAGCTGCACCCCATGAGCTCTTCCTTACCTAATCAAATTCCTCCTGAAGTCTTAACCACTGTAACTGCATGTGGCTATGTGTTTGATCTCTGACAAGTGCAAGGCAAGTTGAACTGGATTTAAAATTTATCTGAGCAGTGACCTTGTCTACTATTCTGTGTGACTGGTTGCTGCCAAAGCAGATTCTAAATTACTTAATTGTCCTTCCTGTTAAAGTTTGTACAAAATTGGTCATTTCTTGTTTTTACGTTTCAGGCTGCTGGGAAGGGGCTCTATGTTTGTGTTTTCCCCAGAACAATTTCAAAGACTGCTTAAAATAAATCCAGAATGGAAATCCCACAGACTTCTCGATTTAGGGGCTGGGGACGGAGAAGTCACTAAAGTCATGAGTCCTCACTTTGAAGAAATCTATGCCACTGAATTGTCTGAAACTATGATATGGCAGCTTCAGAAGAAGAAATACAGGTATCGTGCTGAATACTTCCTACATGCCTTATATCAGACATTACAGCAAAGTAATCTATTTGTAATATTTAATGAATGTTCAGTATTTTTAGTCAATTCCTCTATTGTTTGATCATTATTGAAAAGGTTAACTTGTACAAAAGCAGGAAAACAAATACAATTGATGTTCCCTCTTACCAGTGCTTTTGTTATGTGGATGTTCCCTGTTATCAGTTAAGACAAAATAGGCAACAATCATTTTGAAGTCTCTTTCTTCATAGCTTGTGTAAATTGCTTTAATCAAGGGAGTCAGGAGGATGAAATTCGGATGAAGAGTCTTAACTGAACAGTCTGAAATTGCGAGAGGAAGACAAAAGTACTGCAGAGAAGGCAAACTGAATCCTGGTAATAAGGACACCTCAATAATCTGTGTCTATCTAATCCCACAGTATAGACAACTGTGTAAAGATTCTTTTATTCTTGCTATGCTTAGCTTCTGCTGTTAAGATTGAATAATATTTAGTAACAAAAACCTCAGCACTTCCAGAATTTTGTTCATGCACTTGTCGCAGCTCCTGGAGGTTCTTGCAGGCAGCAGATCCAGTCTTGTTGAGAAATAGTTGGTATTTCAGCACTATATCCCTAGACTTAAAGCCAAAGAATGAAGGAACTGTGGATTTCTTTTCTTCACCTGTCTTTGAGTAGAAACGTAACAGCTACTTTGCAGTCCAGGTTTGCACACTGGTAAATCAGAGTGGGTAGAATGCAGCAAGCCCCTAATCATATTTCAGCTTTGTTGTTTTTTGAGAAGTATCTTCAGTTTTATTCTAGGGCAACACATTTTTTTTAATACCTGGGGGTTTGTTTTTGTCTCTTTTATTGCCTGATGATTGTAATGGAATACAAAAGTTCGTATGGCTAGACATATAGCCATGCCCATTGTTGATTTAGTTTTCTTTTCCAAAAGACCAGAAGAATCATGTCTGTCTCTTCTCATTGCCTCGGTGGCTGACCTTACCTGCACTATCAACACATCCATAGGGAATTTTTGTCTTCAGTGATTCTCTCTGAGCTCGTCTTGTGTTTAACAGGCTATATCTCTTTCCATTTGTAGGGTGCTTGGTATAAATGAATGGCAAAACACAGGATTTCAGTATGATGTTATCAGCTGTTTGAATTTGCTGGATCGCTGTGATCAGCCACTGACTGTATTAAAAGATATTAGAAGTGTACTGGAGCCAACTAGAGGCAGAGTCATTCTAGCATTAGTTCTGCCATTTCACCCGTATGTGGAAAATGGTAAGTACACAGATTAATAGCTATTTAGGCAGGTAAAGAAAACATTTGTAGGTTACAGTATGCCATATTAAATGTTTAATAAATAATTACCACGTTTGTATTTGATTTTTGCAAATAACTTGTATGGTGCATGTTCAGAAATATGAAATCACAGGTAAATGGTCCGCATGATGTAAGCTGTTTTCTTAATTCCCCAATACACGTTGTTGGCACCAACAAAAAGCTCAAATATTGAAGTTGCATATCCTGTTCTGCAGGTTGTCACATTTGAGCTGTGTTGGAGCGACATGGGAAAACTGATCTCTGATTAGGGCCCTCTGCTGCTGTCATATAGGTAATCCCAGTTGTCTCTAGTGACCAATTGAGCAAAACCAGCAGAACTGTCTGTAATACTGAATAGAGCAGTTCAGGTCAAACTGTTCCAAGTGTTCCAGATGAACTGCACCTAAAAATTCATAGGCAGATAATGTTCACTTTCCATCATGAGCTCTCAAAGTAAAATATAGATCCCTACTAATACAAAGTATCAACCACTACTTATATTATATTAGTAACGGGAATGGAAAAGTAAAATTCAATGCCAAAACTCCATTATTTGCCCTAGTTGCATTTTAAAGAAATACATGAGAGATTTTTGAAATTAATCTGTCCTTATGATTAAACTTCAAAAGCAACTAGAAACTTTTTTTTTCCATGTGCCTATGATTATGGATTCAGGTTAAGGTACTCTAAAGGTGGTTTGAATTGCAGAAGGCTGGTGTTTTATCAGTCATCGTTTGGACGCTGGCTCTCCTTGAGTATTAGGACTTGTCTGTGGAAAGGCGTGTATGACCAGAAAATACAGAACTAATAACCTTAACATTCTGGCAATCACAAATGTATCAAACTGAATCTGTTTTCCTCTTTATATGTCAGTGGTATTGGGGGGGTGGGGTGGGGTGGGCAGTTTTAAGTATAGAAAGTAATGCTGTCAGGTTGAAGAATTGCTTAAAATACAGTATTTGAGCATGTAATTTTGTAACTATTCAGGAAAGTAGTGTGTCTTAAATGAGATGAAGGGGTTGACTTACGCATCTGTACAGTATTTTAAGCATATTTGTTACAACTTATTATTCCTATAATGTGGAACAATATGGCTTCCTCTTTTCAAAAGTCTTTTACAATTCTGAATAACAGCAGTGTCTTTCTCTTCTTTGATTGACATATTAGAAGCAGAAATTGGGAAATTATTTGGGTGGCTTTTTTGTTTGTGTGCCTTCAAAACTACATGCAGTGTGTGTTTTGCAATCGCTGTTGCACCCAGCATCTACTTTTCTGCATGCTGTTGGGTGACCATGTGACAGACCGCATGCCAACTTCCTGGTTTAACAGGAGGTAGATAAATTAAGGAAGAAACTAAGCCCGCTTATATCCTTCATCATTAATCTACTACAGTATACTAGGAGGAGAATAGGGTGTTAAGTTTATAAATTCCAAGGGACTAGAGACCTGTTCTGTGGTTATTGAACTTGTTCATTGATTATAGTTGTTGAACATTGAAATCTGTTGTAAGATGTCTTGTAAACCAAAGTCATACTTTCGTTTGTGGTGGTGACTTGTAACAGATTAGTGACTTTGCTTAAGGTGGTTTTGTTTCCTTAATATGTTCTGAAACTTAAAAACATACTCAGTTTGTCTGTTTACCACTATTAGGGATATGGGCCCATATAAACTTCTTTAGACAATGTAAGTTAGCACACACACAAGTTACTGTCATTCCACTGAAGCTTTCCCACTTAAGATCTATTTAACTGTAGTGTAAAGAAATAGACAGTGAACTGCCAGGCTGTCTTCATGATGTACAAATGATTTTAGAATTTCCGTATTTTCATTCAGCTGTTCTGCAAGACGATGCATTTTAAAAAGTGTTAGATATGTACATATACTTTATCTTTAACAAAAAATAAAATAAACTTGGAACATTCAAAGAGGAGAACATCTCATGGCTCAAATAGCTTCTTGTAACAGCTGATTAAAAACAGTTTGGACCCTCCTAGAGAAGCTTTTGAATTTTAGAGGGGGGAACAAATGTAGAAGAGATGAGGCAGGTAAGGTGTTTGATCAATCTATAGATCAGTTCCTAGAAATGGAGAAATTAGTTTAATCAAAACGAGGTATTTGGGTTATTACATGTAATGTAATGGGAGGGTAATTGTGGAAACTGTCTATGTGAATAACATAAAACTTGCTTTAAGAGAGCAAAGCAAAGGGGAGGAGGAGGTAAAATATATGTCTGTGCTTACTGTTTCTGGAATTACAGTGACACCTAGAGTCCAAAGTAGCTTAATCATAAATTCTTTATGGGGCTTTTCAGAGTTTTATTTTCAACATACAGAATGACAAATAATGCACTTACTGCACATGTCTAAATTTAGCAAGTAAGCCGGAGGAATTGTAAGGTATTAGACTAGTCGCATAAGAACATGTATTATTAAAACTTTACATTTTTAATAGGTATCCCATAGGGTCATATAAAAATCCTTTGTATTTCCTAATATAGACATCATATTTATATAAAGACATTATTAGATAATATATGACTAGACTGCTTTAAGTTTCTCAAAAATGTCAGAGACATCATACTTCAGAAGTAATAGACACTAACAGCCTGAGATTGTGAAATTTTCTTGTTGAACACATTAATGTCCTTATGATTGATGTATGGGGTTAAGAAGATAAAGGTGTGTTTTCCATCTTCCTGAAATACTTGCTACTAAATTGAGCTGGAAGCACAGTACTGTGCTAGATGGACCCTTGCTTTGTCTCAGTTGTCAGTTCTCATCTCACTGAAGTGAGAAATGCTGTTTCATTTCTTAAACAAAAAAAAACCCCACATTTATTTAAATGATGATAAAAGGTGCAGCTGTTCTTTAGTAGGGAGAATGCCTGATGCTAGCAGATCTCTAGTAAAAGTGCTGATTTTGTAGATTGGCTAGGTAGTAACTAGCCAGTTAAAAAAGCCTAGTAAAAAAGAGGTGGTACTTAAAAAAAAAAAAAAGTATACTACTGTGACTAGGTAGTATACTTCTGTGTTCGTACCTGTATGCATGTTGAACAGGCATGTAAAGGCAAAACTTGGTACTCTGGGTAATCCTGACTTTGGACGGTAGGTCTGGAAGATGAGGGCTGTCTGTTTAGCAAGTGAATTTTAATACTGCAGGAGCAACTGTCTCACTGTGGTCACTACTTTCTGTTCCTAAATAGGCTAGGAAGAAGCTCCCATCCCAAATGAGCTTTACCATGATAGTACATGCATTTATATTGTTTGTTTTTTCTGTTTGCCTGTCTATGGAATACATAGGTTTTGCTCTGTTTAAACTGTTGTTAAGACTCAGTAACTGTTGATCTGTATGTCTGTTACATCGATCACTATCACATTAATGTGACTAAAACCAGAATTTCATCTATGAAAACAGTTTATTTTCTGTTGCTGTCAATTATCATACATCTTTCACAAATGCTCAATTCATGTAAAAGGAATACGTGTAAATTTATGTAAAAAGAAAAGAAGACATATCATTAAACCTAAACTGAAAAAGGAAACTTTCATGAAGCATTAGCCATTATCTTATGAAAGACTAAGTATTTTCCGATGGTTCTTATTCTTGCAGAATGGAAAATGGAAGTAATATATTACATAGATGTTATGTGCAACATACTTGGTTTTGGTGATCTGTTTAGAAAATACTCTTGAAGGACACTGCCTGGCAAGGTTTTCTCCTCTCTTTTTAAAGCACGGAAGTCTGTGAAGAAGCTTAACTTCTTCACCTGCCCTTTTGCTGGTATGAGAAATATTGAACAAATCTGAACTGCCACACATGTTCATCTGTTCTGATAAACACTGTCATCTTCCAAATCATCCTAGGGGAAAAATGTAGAAATATTTTGTTACTGATGTGAACTTTTTTTTAATAAAGGCAGACTTTCCTTTATGAGGCAAACTCCATCCCTTTACTCTTTCAGTAAACTCCTTTCTCCCCGCTTATCCAGTTGCTTTTGTCCATGTGGCATCTACAGGATTCAAAATGTATTTCTTTCCCTCTTGGCTTTTCCTAATCTCCAGGGAGCACAGAGGCAGTAAAACATACCCCTTATTTTCACTGTGTTCATATCTGATGCTCAAACCAAGAACCAGGTCATGTCAGCAGGGACTTGAAGTTTTTAAACGGGTAGTTACAGAGGAAAACAATTGGGGCTGTGTGGAAATAAATGAAGTAAAAATGTATAGAGGAGAAGTGTTCTTCGTTCTGTGTTTCTTTTGGTTTCTCCTTGCATCTCTGAAGTGGTGCGGTCCATGCTCAGAATAGGAAAGAATACTCTTTCTCAAGAAAAACATTTTTGAAGCAGGATTTTGAAGCCATTTTCTTTACTTACAAATACATGTGACTTCTAAAGTTGTATCTTTGTAACTTACATGGCATATGCAAAATTATTGTCATATCATCATGTAAGATTTATTGGCATAAATTTGGAATGATGAAATAAGTTGTGTGGATTTACCCAGTGATGTTGAATACTTAGTTTAGGCTCTGGATGTTGAAGGAGGGGCAAGTATCTGCAAGAATGTTGTAGAGCTTTTTGTAACAGTTTTGTTACATTTCTGTCACCTAGCTACCCTGGGCTAAGGGAGCAAGAGGAACTACAATAGAAGTATTTTCCAAAAATGAACTCTTAATAGCTGTATGTGTTTTACCAAACAGTCCAGAACCACTTGTTGAGACCTTTTCTTGGCAAAATACAAATTTATGGGAGCTTCTTGTTTAAATGTACATATATACATACATACATTCTATAAGGTACTATCTCATATATATATAAAATTATATATGTATGGTCATTTAGAATGCTTTATTGTCTTTGACTCTTGTGCAGAATATTTTTTTTAGACCTTTATCAACTTTAAAAAAGAACAGTCTATTTCCAGAGGAAATAGAAATTATATACTCTACTGTCAGTTCCTCTTTTTCCCCATAAATTTCTGTATTGGTAGATAGATACTTACAGGCTGTTGGCAATGTTCAGTGTACCTCTGCTTTTGAAGTTCTTGGGCAATTGCTTGAAAAATTTTTCGGCCACTACTGAGTTTCTGCAAATTATTTAAAATATTTTAGGTCAGTGCTACATTTGAAGTTGGGGGAAACCATCTTTTTCTGCCATTTAAAATTCTGATTTTTTTCCTTGTATACATGTTTGGGATTGTTACTAAATAACACTTTAAGAACATATGGTTTGTCAGGCAGAAGGGTTTTAAATTACATTAATATTACATCTCTTAACATATGTATCTTCTTTAATAGATATTTAAATGTATGGCTTCTCATTTTTATTCAAGGATACATGGTGATAGATGTTCTTTAATAGACTTGTTTTAAATACATTAGGGCTTACCTGAATGCACCATTTAAACAAACAAAAAATTAATAGCAGAACCTCTTATTTCCAGAAGTTTGAACAAAATTTACTTAAAACCTAAAGCAAGCTGTATATTAGAAATGATCTTTATATAGATCGACTTTATCCTGTTTGTTAAAATAAATTAACTAATTTAACTACATTAACTAATTAGTTAAAATTAGTTAAATGTAAATTCATTAACTAGTTTTGTACAAATCTGAAGTGAAGCCTTAACGGCTCTGAATGTCTCTAACTGAATCATCGATTAATCACAAAATATATGTCCGATATACTTAAAAAAGACAGGAAAAAAAAAAGCTTTGAATCACAGGTAAAGCAAACAAAGTGATAACATACACAGTTCTCTGTTCTTTGGTCTTCCTTCCCACTTTTCTTTAGCAGCTTTGGTTTTAACTAGAGGAAGGGATAATAAAATAAAAAATGATTAAAACATAAGATGAGAAGCCAAGTGCTGAGGTAGCAGAATAGTTAAAAGCATTACCCTTTTACACTGTCACACAGTTTGTAGATAAAAGTCTTCCCTTAGATCGGCTTATACCATTGGAAAAATCAGAGAAGTTTTCAAGTGTGTAAGGCATTTTTCAGCTTCTGGTAGTAGATGTTGCAAATATTTTTGCTTTGAGTGTGGTGGGACCTGCCTAAAGGACTGCCCAGTTCTCAAAAATAAACCAGTGGCATCACAGATATCAGGTCTTCCTCTGAAGAAGGCTTGATTATTTTTTCCCACTATACTACTTCATCTAGTTTAAAGAAAAAAGAAAAAATCAAAAAGACTGTCCTGTCTTTATGCTTAGGCAGTGATCGCTACAGCAAAGAACCATTTTACTGTATCACACCACTTAGGACTGTGAAGTCCTCATTCTCATGTCAAAGTCTCATTATTATGTAAAGATTCCAATTGCAGCTTTGGGTGTTTGTTTTTAACTAAACACAAATTTTTTTCTAGATTTAAAACAAAAAAAAATTGTTGTGTAACTTTTAACCAGGTGCATTCTAATGTGTTTGTTTCCTATAAGCATAAAACTCCTTCCAAGTCGCTGATATTTTTAAATTTTGCCAAGGTCTCTCTTCTGTATATGTATGATGCATGAATAGAATTTCATCCCACAAGTCAGTGTGCAGTAACTTTACTGCAGCTCACATACTTTCACATTAATTTAAAATTATTTTACTTTTACTGGAAACTAATCCAGAGGGTTGATGACTTATGATGGTCATTTCTAGTTGTGCTTTTTGAGTATGCCTTGATAGATGATCTCCAACTTGCTGATTAATACTTCCAGGATAATTTTAACTTTAGAATACCTTTTCTTTTAGACACTTTACTGAAAAAAGAAAATGTGGTTGCTGTTGAGAGTACAGGTATGTGCCACACGGGAGTTTGCAGATGTGTGCAGCATATGAACCCAACCAACCACCTCTTTAAAACTTAACCATAAAAGTTACAGAGTCTAGGAGTCTCCCTTTATCCTCCTTGCACAGATGTTAAAAGTGCTTAGATTTACAAAATTAACAAAATCAGAAAAATCACTTTGAGCCTACCTTGTAGACTACAAAGAATGTGAATACAGTGGTGCTGTATAGAAACAGTAAGGATGAAGCGATGATCATGAAGATGAAGATGAGTTTTCCATTGCTGTGCTGCTTCTCTGCTCCTTTATTAAAAGTGAGTGTTAGAATAAAGGACAGTTCTTCTGATTCACATGATTTTCGTAAGATTCTGCATTTCAGCCCCCTTCCTCTGAGGAACTGAAAAACCTTATACCCATCAATATTTTTCTGGTTCGTTTTCAGTGTAAATTCATTAGTGAGATCACTTTTCTTTTGTTTCCCTGAATGTTTGCAAGAGTAATGGAGACTTGCTATTTTTTATTGTGAACCATTCCTTTAGGGGTACACACAGAATGGAATCCAGTTTTCTGCTCTTGTAAAGGAATATCTGAATAAAGCTTACAGGCTTTTGTTCAGAAATGCAATTACTTAGAGGAAGGAAGGAATATAGGGAATAACCAGCTAGAATTTTGGGTTTTTTTTTCTATTTTAGGCATGTAAAACTGAAATGAAGTTAATGAAGTCTCATCACTTTGTTAACTAGAAGGGAAATGATACAAAAGTTCAGAACTAAAACTTTTTTGCCTCAGGTTGGCACAGCGAATCCCCAGTTCTGAGACCCTGTACTCTGTTGCATGTATTTCCACTAAATGTCAGTTTCTCTACTTCTCATTTTTCTGTTGATACTTCCTTTCTGATAGCCATTAAAGTCTCTGTAAGAGGATATAGAATATGGTTTGATAACATAAGTACAAAACTTCTTTATTTTGTAGAATTCTAGACTCATTTGCATCATATGACAGAACAGTAATTAGCAAACGAGGTTAAGATGCTTATTGGTAGAATCTCCCCATGGTTTTACTATTAATATTTTAATACAGTCATGATACTACTAACGGTTTTGTTGGTATTTCCATCTTAAATGCCATTCTTGAAAGTGTAAATAAAGAGGAATAAATATTTAGGAAAGATAATTTATTTCTTTTAAGATGCTTTAGTAAGAAGGAATGATCAACTGACCTGTTTTCGTTAGTACTGTTCCATCTCCTGTTTGTTTAGAATGGGGTGAACTTGAATCTGAAAATGCTATTCCACAGATATAAACAGCATTGTCATCTACAGTGAGATCATTGATCTGAAGTGAAATGTTATTTTCTGATAATACATGTACTCTGTACTTCTGATGATCTGTGCATCCAGGAGTACACAAATCCTCGTGTTCATTAGTTAAAAAGCGAAACCATAGAACTTGCGGTGGGGACGAGGAGCATCCAGATGCAGAGAAGGCACATGCTAGGAACACAGTGTGCGTGGAGTAGTCAGCTTCCTGAAATCTGGGTTGTGTTACAGTGACTTGGCAGCTGTCTGCAGCACCTGTTGAGAATAAACAATTGGTAATGTGAGGGACAGTTAAAAAGCGAGGCACAATCTAAAAAGAAAATAAGCTACTTCTGGTTCATTTGAGGAAAATGTGGGAGGAAAGGAGGAAAACCAGCCATGTTTCAAACTTGAAATTTTTAAGGTTGTTTCTTAAAGCAAACTTTTCTTTTAGATAATTCCCACAGCTTGTCCATGTGTTCATTTAACAGTTTTACCTATGTGGTAATGTGCTTAGCTTTCTGTTTTTCTGAAAAAGTATAGAGAAGATTCATATATCAAAAATAATGTGAATATCTCCTTTGGCTCTGGAGAAGACCAAAAGAATATTTTGTGTAGTTCCCTGCCTTGGATTTAGTCTTGAGTGTTTTGGGGATTCGGGGGGGCAATGCACGGTGCGGGGGTGGGTGTCGTGTGACATAACTGTAGATGCTCAGTGGAGTAGTTCCGCAAGGGTTTCTCTCTCCTCCACTGTTCCTGATCTGAGTCAAGTGAGAGCCTGATAGCAGGCAGTGGAAATGTCGTAAATAGAAACATTTATAATTTAGCAATTTCATAACATTGATTAGAATTCATAATAGTTCCTAGACATTCTTCCACTTGATCACATATATTGACTCTGGGTTTCTACGAATAATAATAGTGCTTGTTAGTTCTGGCATTTAAAAATGTGTGCAGAGAAAACAGGAAGGTTAATCAGAGGATAGAATTCTAATTAAGGAACTGAAATGTAATGTTTAATATGACTGGTCTGGGAGATTTTTTTTTCAAAGTCTTTATTGAAATCTATAATTTAACTACTTATTTTAGTATATTTAATTTTATTCAAATAAATTGCTTAGTTATTTAAACAGTGGAATTGAGATTATTGCAGTGAAAACAAAGGTAGTAGCTTAACAGCATCCTTTTCTGCTTCCTAGAAAAAACAAATTCGAAGAAAAATAAACTGAAGTTTCTTAATCTACTGCTGATATACAATTTTTAAGCCTGTCCACAGTGGACAATCAGTATTGTCCCTTCATCATTTTTCTCACTGAGTGTTTTATGGACCAAATCCAAACAGATTCAGTGTCTGTGACTTCTACAGGAGTAAAATGAAACTCTACTTCTGTGTCAGATCAACATCAGAGCAGTTCCATAGCAGCTACAACAATCTGAAGGTTGTAGTAATATAAATTGTTGGTGTACTTTCACCCTGTGTGGTGAAAAGCAGTACTTTGTGCTTCTGCAGTTGATCCCCTTCTCTTTTCCACCTTGCTCTAGGGCTCTGGGTGGCCTTGCAGAGCACAACTCCACGGCTTCAGTTGATGTAGATACTGTCTACTGAACTTCCCAAACCTTCTTCCCAAACAAGCACAGCTGCCCTGAAACCATGCTGCTGCTGCTGGACCATTCTTTGCAGGGAAGTGCAATAGGATTTGACCCAGAAATCATAGATTACCCAAGCATTTCAGACTTTGAGAAGAAAAAGCATTTGCTAACAGTTGTTTAATGTGGAAGTTGTATGAAGATAGCAGAAATTAGCTTGATTCTCAGCAAAACTTTTTACTGCTCTTATTTTGTAGCTATGTTGCAAATCATAACCACAACATTTTCAATCTTGTTTAACTGCTATTACATGGGAAAATATAAGAAGCTAAAAAAAAGTCTTACCAGCACCATACAGAATCCAGTCAAATGCCAGCATTAGCATGTTTTTTAATTTGTTGAAAGATGCCATTTCTTGTATGTCTCTGGTAATGATTCTGCTTGAAGGAAGAGGAACTTAGGAAATCTTTGGAGTTGCAGAATGCTCTGAATCACAAGATTGAGAACTTCCTGTTTAGAAGGGTGTTTACTATTGCATTTAGCAAACTAGTTAAAGGTACAGAGCAAAACAGAAAACACTTGTTATTTGTGGATGACCTTACTTGGAAAATGACTGAAGAGTTTTAAATTTTGAACTTCTGAGAGTTGTACTTATAATCCTTCAGACTATTTCATTGGATATAACAAATGACAACACATTTTCCAGCATGCTACAAGTGTTCAGCTTCTTAATTTTATATGACCTAAGCAGTCTTTACCATATCAGCTAGTAGGTGGGCCACTGGAGGAACAAAGATTCTGTAGCCATCCATTATAATGTGGTGGTCTACTGATGGAAGCTTCACAGCAAATCATAATTTTCAAGTTGCTGACTCTATTTACTGTAATTACCTGAAGCCATCTTTGGCCAGACAGTGGGCATAAAGAAAGAATTTTCTAGTGCTGGAAAAGATCTTCATTAAATTGTCTGTCCATGTGAGCTGAACACCAGCCTCACTAGTGAAAGTTGCTTTTCAGCCAGTCTTGGAACTGCTAGTTAAAAATGGAATAAAAGATAACCTTAAGAAGGAGGTGCTTCTGAACAATAGGCAAAAACTTGAACTGATCTTGCAACAGCACTACAAATGGCTTTTCAACCTCGTATTTGGAGTGCAATGGAATATAATCTGTGTAATATGCTTTCTGTAAGAAAAGACAACACACAATAAAGTTTTCTTTATAATTAAACAAAACTGTTTTGTTTTCTCAGTAGGTGGCAAGTGGGAAAAGCCCTCAGAAGTTTTGGAAATCAAAGGGCACACTTGGGAAGAACAGGTGAATAGCCTGCCAGAAGTTTTCAGTAAAGCTGGTTTTGCCATAGAGGCTTTCACCAGACTGCCATACCTATGTGAAGGTGATATGTATAATGACTACTATGTACTAGATGATGCTGTCTTCGTCCTCAAGCCAGTGTAAGCATGTATGAAGTAAATCTCCAGAATCTAACCCGAGAAGCAGCCTCTGAAAGAGGGGTTTGATTTATGGTTACTTAAAGGGAGGGAATTTGGGGACTGCCAAGCTAAATAAATATCATGTAAGAAATTTAAAAGCCAAAATACTAATGTATTTCTTTGTAGTGCGATTAGGGAAAAAAGGTTGTTTTTTAAACAGACTGTTCAGTTGAGAATTTCTTTTTTACCAGGTCTTAAACCAACAATGCATTCTGCAATCCAGCAGTAATGCGGGATATTTTTTTATACTTACCTGCAACAGGGGTCAGATCCAAACAAAAGCAATAGTGATGAAACTGATACAATGTGAACTGTTGTTAAAGAAATCAAGTGAAATCTGGCAATAAAGTTAACCATTCAGTTCAAGCCTTGTTGAATATAAACTGTTGAAATGGATATTCTTCCATGTGAAGTTACTTTCTCTTTTACTGTCATTCTTCACATGTTTTTAATCATGCTAATAAACTTTTTTGAGATGACTTTTTGCATTAACTTTTGTGTTCATTTTTATAACCATAGCCACGCTTGTCTGCAGCAACTGCTCTTTGTGTTGAGAATCAAGCTTTCAGTAGCAGCACAACCTTGCGTTTATTTAAACAGCATTTAAGTATTGTTTAAAGGGATAACAGTCCACAAAAAAATGTATCACTTTTAGTTGGGTTTCCTTCATGTTCCGCTCAAAGCCTCATAAGTCCTCATTGCTTTTGCATATGCCATTTTCCAGCTAAAGGGGTTATGGTAGAACTTGCTAAAACTGCACTTTAAACTGATAAGGTTAATAATAAACTTTCTAAGCAAGTTGTTCCCAAAAGTTTTCAGCTTAAAAAAATTGCAGGCAGTTTCTTGCAAATTTTGTGAGTCAAACTGCCTCTGAGGATCAGGCTATAGGGACCTGATTTTGAAGGTTTTGCTAGCTTGAGACATTTTCTTTTCTTCAGGAACATTAAAGAGATGCTATTTATTTTAACATGTCTTGTTTTAAAAACTCTGTTTAAAATGGATAATTTCTGGCAGTTGGGATATAACCTTCCTTTAAATCAACAAGTGGCATCATAAGTAGTACAGAACTGGCAAGCATCCATCTCACATTGCTTGGGATGTAAGTGTTGTGAGAGAGCAGAGAAACCTCAGCTTGTATATCAGCTGGTAAGTAAAGTAAGAACTGACTTATCTTTTGGTTTTGAAGTCTAAAAATGTTGTGCGTTGTGGTTTTTTGTTTTGTTTTTAATGATCGGTGATCTTAGGCCAGGTAGGACAATTCAGCATGTCTTTTTAGGTTTACCTTGGACTTCCTTTGCCTGGTGGTTAGTGATTTCTCTTGGAAATTTAATAGCCTTTTATTCTCAGTCATCTTTGTGGAATAGTAAGTATTCTGTAGTATGGGGCAATGAGTTTGACTGGTGGGTTTTTTTCAAGAGTAATTGAGGATCAGTATTCTCCTTTCAGCATGTGCTGTTGAATTTTGGCACAGTACAATCAGATTTGTCGGTTGGAAAAATGAGCTATGTATGCTCTGGAGTGAATCCATTTTTGTTTTACCACCTTCATTTGTACTTATCTAGTAGTGGGAAAATATGTTTCTTAATGTGTTATCAATTTAGCTTCATGTAGCAAGTATGTATTAAGTCCGACTTCTTCAAAGGTACTTCAGTGTTAAAAATCACACAAGAGACTATGCATTTCACCTCTCCTATCTTTTAGTCCTGTCACTTATGACTTCAGTTTTTAATAGCTTTGAGGGGTTCTGGGACAGAAGGAGCAAGGTAAGTAATAGGGGGTTTTTTCCCTTATGATTTCCTATTTTGTTCCCTCTTATTTAAAGAAATATTCTTACACTTGAGATGGGGAATTAAAACAGTTATTAAAACATGAGCAATAATAGCAAAAAGCTATGAACAGAGTAAGCTTAAATTCAGCAGGGTCAAAAACCTGCTTTGTCCTGATGAACAAACAGAGCAGCCCTGAGGGACTGTACCTACAGCTGTACTTCTAAAATCAGTTCTTTGTGAAGGACGAGGCACAGTGTGGCTCATTCTGTCAGGGAAGGGACTTCTTTCTCATTCCAGACCTTGCAAGTGCATTTGCATGCAGTTAATGTCTGCTCACACAGCCTGTGCAAAGAAACTCTTTTGAGTCCAGTAGTTGATTAAATTGCCTGGAATACTTTAAGAAATCATCCAAGGGCACAAGTGTTTGTTGCAAGTCCAGGGTCCAAATTCATTACTCCTGGGCTTGGGGAACCTCCCTTGTCCTTCTGCTGTCCCTGTCCTGCTGCGGGTGACAGTGTGCAAGTCACACTTTGGTAGTCTCACTAACGTGCAGTGTTTTGCCCTGGAGAGTAACTAAACTATCTGTTCTGTCAAGGTGGTACTGGATGTGTTGCATCGCAGGAAAAAAGATGCTGTGCACGGGCACGATTTAGTTGGAAACTTTCAACGCAAAGTTGGAACAACTTCATTTCACAGAAACCACAGCCTCCTTTTGCTGGGTGATCCCAGGTACAGTCATTTCGTGTTCTGCTCCGAGGAGCCCAGGGCCACCTGCCCGTACTTGGGTGGGGAGGTGGGGGGAGCAGCAAGCTGGGCAGCACCAGCCTGGCCCTGGGTGTTTGCCCCACACAACTTGTTGAGCTCTCTTCCCTCTTGGGAGGGGAAGCATCCTCTTCTGCCTGCTATGGGAGTCTCTCACCCTCTGAGCCCCCCAGCAGAGGAGACTTCTTTTCCCTCCCCTCTGGCTGAAGGCTGGGTGCTGCTGGGCAGACACCTGAGGCTGTGAGGCGGTGCTGGCCCCAGTCCCTGCCCCCTGCTCTCGGGGTCCCTGGCTGCAGCCTCCCAGCTCATTGCACTGCCTGTGTGGGGAAGGAGGCACACGCAGCAGAGGCAGGTAAAGTGCCGTGGGGTCCTGGCTCTCCCCAAGACCCCACCATCTCTTTCTTCTCTTCTGCCCTCCCCTTACTTCTCTCTCTCCAGCCTGAACCCAGTGAGGGTTCCCTCACTGCATATAGTGCTTTTTTTCAGAGATGCTGCAAGGGGGAGCATGGGCACTGGCAGTGCAAGGGCTTATCAGCAAGACTTCTGATTATGAGGTTAGCTTTCTGGGTATCAAGCTTCAGATAAGGCAGCGGCTGCATTGGAGTGAGTGATAAAACATCTAGGATTGCTTTACAAAAAAGGGACCAAGAGGAGAAGGCAATCTGGGAGCTCCTCATAACTGAAGAGTCCTGCAAGAGTGACATCTCAGAGATATGATCACAGCATATGCTGCTATGGTGCAAGGAACAATTTCTGGGGAAATGCTGGGATCTGCAAGAGATCCCCACAGGGTGATTTGGGATTGTCTAAAAGCCGCAGTGAACTTCTGCAAACAGACTAGTTTCACTGACAAAAGGAACTATTTCACCCCGCAGATTGTCTTACCAAGCAGGGCTATTTCACAGCAGACTTTTTCTGCACCTGCTAATGGTCCACTGGAGTTAGTCAGGATAAAAAAGCACTTCCCATAGCATTTAATCTCCTTATATATTAGTATGCTTTAATTAAAATATGCTCCCTGATCAAAGTGAATCAGTTGGAATAAACAAATCAAGATTGACATTGGTAGCATGATTTAAACTATGCAGAGTAACCAAACCTTACTGCAAAATTAATAGGGCAAAGGCAGAAACAAAAACAAGACAGTTCATTGTCTAGGAAACCAGATACGTCTGAATGAGAGACATGTACTGTGGCGCTCCCAAAAGAATAGCTGAAAAGGTTTCAGTGTGTGCAAGAACAGGACAAAGGTAATAGCTTCTCAAAGTCTAATGTTTAAATTTTTCATCATCCGTCAGTTTGAGTCACTCCTGTTACAAGACTGAAGTTAAGTATTTGTGACAGACTGAAGTATTGCTAGAGGCTGTTGAAAGACATTTTCATAAAAGTACCTTGCTGATACATGAGATTAAACAATTTGAAAAAGGCATTTGTATTTATCAGATCTGTAACTCAAGCCATGGCAGAGAACTTTTTTTAAAAAAAAAAAAAAAAAAGAGAGAGAATGGATCCAAATTCAACAACAAAAAGAAATGCAGAAATTAAGTGTCTTGCAGATAAACCTTTGAATTGAAGGAAAGGAAGAAAAAAACCCCAACAAAGTCATCTCGGGCTCAGAGTGAAGATGGCCAACAGGGCCCTCCATGTCATTTGTTAAAATCAAGAACTAATCCCAGTGTAAGAAGCTGCAATCTGTAGAGCAGGGTAGCATCTAATATCTCAGATTAATTAATTGTTTTACCTGTGGGGATGGTGAGTCTCATGGCTGGGCAGAGGGCCAGGCTGAGGGGGCAGAAGCAGAAAATCCTCTCTGCAGTAAACTTGGTGCCATGTGGACTAAAGCGGCTCATGGCCCTCAGTGCTGCGGAGGGGACGTGGCTGCCGAAACACCTGTGTGAATGAGACCTGCTCAGTCTCTGCTTCCTCTCCATCCCATTGCATTATTGCAATGTGTATCCTTGTCCTTCAGGAACTAGACCGAAAGAAACAAATGAATTTCATATAGGACAACTGTGGGACTGTCAGTCTTTTCTGAGGAGAATCAGTGACACCCTAGTGAAAAGCTCTGGGTATCCCATTACTGCCCTTCCAGCTAATTTATTTTTCAGTGCTCTTTATGCCACATAGCACAGCACAGCAGGGATAGCAAGAGCTAGTAAACCACATATTTCCATAGAAACTATGTCCTCGCTGATTGTGAAAAAGTGATGGTACGCTTCTCATGAGTACAAAGTCTAGAGCTTTGATCCATTTAAATGAAGTGCCATGGTCTTGAACTCTGTTTCCTAAATGCATCACATTCGCTCTGCTTCAGAAGGGCATAAGGACATTTCCCCCCTTTTTGCAGAGTGACGGCAGCAGGGAAGGGGAGCACTCCTTCATCCTCCCTGCCTGGAGCACCCTGCACTGACACGGGGCAAGCAAGAGGGCAGGTCCTCCCACCGTTTGAGTTCAGAGATCTGCAAACGCAGGGTCCCAGACGTAGTCTGCAGTAATCATGCGGGCAACTTAACAAGCTAGAAAAAGCTTAGGGTTTGTTTGGAGCTTCTTTACTATTTCCTTTTGCGCTTCCTCTATTTCTTTTCTATTTTATCGGAGTTTAAAAGGATTTGTTTGTTTGCTTTAACAAAACTGAATTTAAGCAAGCACTTTTAGATCATTCTGATCTCTATCTGTACTCCATAGCTTAGGCTGTCTGTGATTTATAGCTATGAAAGTTTTGGGTGAATATTGCCTTTTCACTCTGTTCTTTTTATTTTCCTTTTCAATCCAAATACCTTCTGGTTCTAATAAACACTAGAAGAAATGTCCAGACTTTTGAAGATATGTTTCTTATTGATATCAATGAATCACGCTGAGATTACATACAATCAGAACTCTGAAGGTAAGACCAGAAGTCCTGTATGAGTGATGTATTTTGTGTGGATGGAAAAAGCTATATGTAGTAAAATAGATGCAGTACTGTTTAGTAACTAGGACCATATTCTCAGCTCTCTCGACTTCAGGGAGCTATGCCAGCAAAGAATTTAACCCAGATTGCCTATTATTTAATAGCCTTTTATTTTCACTGTTTTTCTGTAAATACATTTAGTCAAAACTGCATTAAATACTTATAAATACATTACATGTTTATATATTGTTTTGATCACTGCATACATTACATATATTTTTGTATAACAGAGTTGAATGGTAAAACATTAAATCAACTTTTAGTAATGAGATAATCTTTTACAGGTTTGCCTCCATTGTTACACAAAGCTGTGGTTAGTATTTTTATTTGATCTCTTTACTAACATTTTAGATTATAATCTAAAAATAATAATTTCTTACATATATTTATAATTTTTTCCTTAGGAGGAAGTAATAACTGGGAAATATCTGAATGGTAATGTACAAAATTGTTCCCACTTAGGCTTCTAAAAGGAATTAAAACTCAGTATCTCACCGTAACTTTTTATGTTCCATTTTTCATGTGCAGCCCTCCTTGATATACTTCATTTTCAAAGGTAATGTATTACTCTCACTATCTTGATTTTTTGGTATTATCTTGCACTTAGATATGATCGGTTTCATTTCTACAGAAACTGGAACATTATGGATAGAGTGAAATTGGCACATATGATTACTTTGATTTAGATCTCCTGTGAGGAGTATTTCTTCTTAACAAGGAAAAAGCTGTTTTTCATGATAAAGCAAAAAATATTCATAGAATGAGGCTGAGAACAAATAGCTGCTACAATTTTCAAAAGTTTTGATAATTAACTTTGTTAAGGCTTCTTAAGGAAATTAGGTGCAGTTCCAGCTTTCTCTCCATCTCCCTCTTTCAGTCTTGTTCCATCCCCCATCCATCCCACTTCCTCCAGCTCCTGGTGATGTTTGAATTATTTGCTAATTTTGTCTAAATTTGAAAGAGCAGAATAAGCCAGAGGCAATTCCACTCCTACGTATTTTGAGAAAATCAATGGCTGTGTAAAGAAGACACTGAAGTTAATGACTCTGCTGGGGGAAAGGCAGGAGACATTAGTCACTCTACTTTCTTTCTACAAGCAGATCAGAACAGGCATAATGGTGTGCCAGGAAGCACACCTATAGCTCTGCACTAGCCACAGCACGGCTTGTCTCAGGCCTGGAGATTGTACTAATGGCAACATGTTGGAAAATTGAGATTATTGTGGTGGTTGTGGAGTTAGATGAAAAAACGCAAGACTAATTCATTCCATTTCTCATTGAAGCATGTATTTTCATTGCATTAAATAGGTTGGCTATTAGTCTGGTTAGGCCAGAAAGCTGAATACTCATGTCCTTATGGTGTTAGTAGCAGCATTTGTTTCTTGTTTTGTCTTGTCATCTGTTATTTTACATATTATATTATTTTACTGGCATTTTTGGTCCTGTTTTCTGTTACAGTTCTAATGTCTGGACAGCAGATATGCTTACAAAAGTCATGGCATATTTTCATGCCCAAGAAGTTATGTTTACTCTTAGCAGCCTACAGGTTTGTGCCATTTAAAATGCATTAAAATTTTTATTTAAAAAGGAATTAAAAAAGCAAGCTATCTCTGTAGCAAAAACGAGGTTGTCAATAATAGAGATAACCAACAGGTCTACAGTGTAGCAGGTAAGTAGGAAATAGGAATAGGTTTTTTGGTTGTCTTTTTCCCCTAATATTGCAGAAGTATGCAAGGCAGAAATAATCATAAAGATCTTTTTGCTTTTCCTCTGATGGAAAGCAGAAATTAGTAGTTTTCAGGCTCAGTGATTGTTTCTGAATTGAGTGTACACACATGCTGTTTCTCCACAAAATGACAGGTTTCTCCCAGATTTTGACTGTGACTGTAGTTTGCGCTGCTTCTGATGGAACGAGAGGTTCCAGAGGATCCTGCAAAATGCATCCACCTTTTAAAGCTCCTCTGAACTCTGGTTTTGTAAATTATTGATGTGGAAGTGATACAGGAAAAAGTCATTGTTCTTTATCCCTGGTCACTGTGATTAGGTAGGAGCTGGTTTAAGTGGAGCTGTAGCCTGCTAATCAAAACCTGAACCCCTCCCTCCTCCCTACGTGCACACACACGCTCTGAAAAAGCAGAGTTTCAAATGTGCAATCTCTGAGCCTCAGGCATTCATAAAAGCCCATGGACACTTAGCTCCACAGTGCTTGAACCTTTTCCCAAGCCCCATTTCACTGTCACAGCTCATCCAAACCTACATGAGACTAACACTGCCTCTTCCCGTTTGGTGAGGTTTATTAACAGTTTAAGGCTGTAATCAGGCCTGGACCCCACAGACAACAAGGACCTAACTATGTTAACATTTGTTGGTGGCAATGCAAACTAGGCAAAGACAACAAAGAATGGTTTCAACTCAAATTCCAAACCAATTCTGAAATAATTCTGTCAGGAATTAGAAGGAATTTTACTCCAGTCTGGTGCTAATGAGCCTTACAGTGCTTTCTGTTCCCATGTTATAATTCGCCTTAGATTTTCAAAACAGGCACAAGATTGTTAACTGGTAATGCAGTTTGATGTGAGAGAGAATATTTTTGACTTATGACCTGTTACAGAATTTTCCTCTCATCTAATTGCACATTTCCTTCCCTTTTTTAAGTAATAATATGCACACAGTACCTGAGTTTTTTTGAGCTCTTTAAAAGTTTCATTTTCACAGCTCTGCTGTGTGAAGCAGAAAAGCATTATTACTGTTGTTGTATGAAGTAAGAAACTCGGGCATCTTTGTTAAATGGCTCACTGGAGAGGACTCACTCATGAAGCCAAGAATAGGATTTAAAAATTACTGTCTTTCAGAATTACATTTAGATTATTTTTGTTTATAATTTCTGTTGAGTATAGTTATTCTCGTCGTTGACAACGTGGACAATACAGGAGCTAAGCACTTATTTCTCCTTAAGTGGAGATTTTCAGGGAATAAAGGATGCCCCTAGTACAATAGTACGAGTTTTATGTACATTATGCATATTTTCTATACTTCAGATGTCCATAAAAAGTTACCTGAAGAACCTTTTATACCAGCCTAGGCAGCTACTATCCGAATTTCAACAGCTTGATCAGCAGCAGTTCCAAACTGCAATGAAGTATCTCTTCAACAGCAGAAAGGACCATCTTGTAAGTCACTTTGCACTTGTGAAAAAGAAAAGCTGCTGTCAGTGGTTTAGATAAATGGGAAAGGGCCAGACTGGGGGTCTCACAGTGTACGCATTGCAGTTATTCAACTGGCATGGATTAGATTCCAGGAGCCCCTCTCCTTAGGTTGGATTTATTTAATTTAATTCTTGTTGTCTAAAAGTTTGGTGCCAAGTCCAAGTCAGTCGTCTGGATTTTCTCTGTAATCAGTGGAGAGAAGTGCATCTCCAGAGAATTATTTACCTTCCTACACAAGTATCTAAGGTAGGACAAGTTGTTTTCAGGGTGTATCTGCTTCTCTTCAGTGGCTAGAAAGAGAGCCAAGATGACTAAAGAAGGTGAAATCAGTTATCTTGTTAATTAGTTATGGGAGCGTGCAAGCAAATTGTTAGGCGATTTGGAGGGGAGGCAGCATAACATTATTTGCTTGCTTCTGTGGTGTGTTCCCTGTGCAACCCATCTTAAAAGTCTTGCTTGAAGTCAATGAGGTCCACCCAGGGGGGATCACCCCTGCAGAGGGGATTTCCAGTGCAAGGGTGGGATCATAGCCTGATACATGAGAGCACTTGGCATCTTCCCTGCCAGGAGGAAGGACCTTCAGCATGGGTGTTCACTGAGGAGGTGGAGATTAATCTGGGAGAAAGGGAGAGCGTTTCCCAGATGCATGAGGTGACCGCCCAGAACAAACACTGTATAATCCACTATTCAAACAATGGTGGTGCAGCTCCTGCTGCCAAAGCACACTGGATAGGTGTGCAGCATGCACTGGGAGCCAGAGCAGGAGAGCATAAGCCCTTTCAATAAACTGTAAATTTTGTCTTCTCAAACTGCATACTCATTTCTTCCAGGACTTATAATACTGCATGAACAAATCACCAGGCCCAGAACTATCAGCTCTGGACAGGCTGTCCTAGACATGTCAGCTTGTGAGATGGAGCAACTTAATAACCTATCCCCAACCAGGGTGACTTTAATCCCTGGGCTTGGTTCTTTGATGTTGCCCCATCTTGTGGAGGGGATGTTTGTAGTCACGGCTGCAAGAAATACTGTATGGGGAAAGATCTGTTCTAGAGATGTCTACATACTAATTTATGTATGAATAATACCCATTCAATTCCAATATCCTTTCATTTCCAAGTAACTAATTCTTTTCTGAGAGCACACACTATAACTTCAGCCTTTTGGATTATTTTTCTGTTTTTCATTTTGAATTTGTCAGAAGATTCAACCTGGTCTCTGGCCAATGCCAGAAAGGAATTATCTGAAGTAATGCAACCAGACGGTATTTTGTAGCTATTTTCGTGAGAACAGCACCATATTTTTTGTACAGAGCTTTCTGTCAGGCCTCAAAATGAACAATATATTGAATTAATCAAAGAGATGTTCTTTTAACCCTTTGTTGCTTGCAGGAAATGGGAAATGTTATTCTTGATTGGGACAAGACTAGAGAGAGAATTTTTCAAAGCCCAGGAGTAAACAGGACCTTATTCCTTGTGACACTGGATAAATGCTTTCTGGCTCTGAGTGCTTTGGACTGTGTGGATATCCTAAGCCAGGTTTTGCGTGTGTCGGTGGTGAACTATCTCCAACCTGATGTCATTGGGAGCCTCCCAAACATTCTGCTGGAAGATGCTTTCAGAAACTTGTAAGCCATTTAATTTCCAGACACAATTAATACTGTGTAGTAGTTGCTGACTATCTATACTTTTAAAAAGAGATTACTATATGGTCTCAGTCTATTTTCCAGATATAGTTTTCTGCTTATGTGTTGCTGTTTCTAAAAACAATTGTCCATGTGTGCAATTTTAAAAAAATAAATAGTTAACTCATTAGTGAACTAACATGCCCTTGTATTGCTTAGATCAACAGTATTCAAGGACCTCTATGACAAAACCTCAGCAAATACACAGAGAGCTCTGTATGGCTGGATGAAGCAGATTCTACAAAAATCCTATAACATGAGTGGTATGTTATATACCAAGTACTTTCTTCTTGCTTATCATAAGAGAAAAAGGGTCAGCAAAAGGCCTATCCATTGTATTGAATTGTTTCCCAAATTTAACACAGGTCTGTTTAAGAGTAGCTGTCTTGAGTACCTTTGCTCCAGAATACAGTAAACGTAATATATTTGTTATTCATGGTAAATAGTTCTCCAAAGATGCTTGCTCTTCATGTCTTCTGCACAGAGCTATACACAAAGTCTCTGTACTCAAGTCCTTTTTCTAAGACTTAAATAGGATACAGTTGCCAGGTACTCTGCACAACTGTGTTGTTCACTTCTGAACTCCCATTCAGACTAGAAAAACAGATCTGTCTCAGAATACATTAGCCAATGCACTGTTTAAAAATACAAAAAAAAGCTGGATGTTGTGAAAGTTCTACTGCACATGGCAGTGACTTGTTCAGAAAAGGGACGAGATAAATACAAAGTAAATTAATTCTGATTTTATGCATTTTACCACATCTACATCTGTTTGCCTTGTTAGCATGTCTTAAACAGATGTGCCACAGCTGGGACAGTGCAGGACAGGCTCCACGAGGGGGCTGTAACGCTGCAGCGGCACTCACACGGGGCACTACTTGGGTGTCACTGAACATCCTAGCAGTGCTGTCCTGGGAGCATTTTAGACTTTTAGATGTGTATGTACTTCCTCTTACCCTGGAAATCAAAGGCAAAATGCCCACTTGCTTCAGTGGAGCTAAATTTGGCTCCTGGGACTTGTGCCATTTCAAAATATCAGAGTAACCCATTAAGTCGTAGAGAGGAAGTTCATGAGACGGTGCTATGAGGTAGTATTACTGCCATTGCATTATTGGGGAAGCAAAGATGCAGAAGTGATGATACTCAACAGTCCTGGGAAAATCCCACAGCATCAGACATCTTGGGTTGTGTCTGAAACATTAGTGAACCCTCAGTTTGCAAAAGATCCCCCAGCTCAGGAGGAAGTAAGAATTACCATGCCTCTCTTACCTCCTGGTTGCTGCTTCAAATGCAAAGCAGTATGGATACAGTGAATCCACTCCTGAAGGCATCAGGTGTGGACTGACTACCAGCTAGTTCTGGTAGTATGAGCGACAGAACCCATCAGCCCCCTGAGCAGGCACAGTTGGACTGCTACCAACATCCAGGTTGGCAAGTCTAAACGTCACTTCAAGTATATCTGCGCACCGTGGGTCACAGCATGGAGTGTGGGGCAACAGACAAGTCCTGCAATAGTCTATTTTATTAATTTTAACCTTATATGTGGATAGCACTGGGACCACCTGGGAAAGGGATCAGCCCTCTGCAGAAGGAGCATCTTCCTTGCTGAAGCTCAGCAGAACAGAAACTTGAAAGAAACCTTATGTTTGTGGTGCTTACAAGGCCACCTTCCAAGCATTTTTGCTGGTTTTGGTGACAGAGAGCTCATTGCCGTGTGTCTGTTGTGCCGGCAGAAATGCAAAGGGCTTTTCCGTCATACTGCATCTCCCCACTGTGTCAGGCAGCCACTGCAGCTGGATCACTGGGTGAGCAGATGACACATGGCTTCTATGTCTTAGGGTCAAACCTTTTAAGAAATTTCTTTGTCACTCAGCCAATTATCACATTTCTTATATTAAAAATGCTGAGGTATTCAGAGATGAAGCATGCTGGTAGCCCTTGCAAAAACAGGAGGCTGTAACTTTTGAATTTTGTACCTTATTTAAAAATAACAAAACAGTTTTGGGGGATCACGGCTATCATTGTTGGTAACTGCAAGTCTGTTCTGCTAAAAGCCACAGTCAACATCCTTAAATTGTGCTAGTTTTTGTTTAACTCTTCTATCGTATCTTTCAACTCTCTTAATATTCCCGGTAATGGGCAGTAATATCACTTAAAACAACGGAGGCTTGACAAGTCTGCTGGGAGCATCATCTTGTCTCAGCTAAGGAGCTGAGATCTGTGTTTTCAAAAAAACTACTTACTAAATAGGGTTCTTCGGCTTCTGATATTTATAGGCTTTTTTTTTTCAGGTACTGAAAACTCTTCAAAGTGCACTGATGATTTTATTTTAACAGAGTTGAGAGTATCAGCACTGCCAAGGAATATGTGCAGAGGCATCCAAATTATGACACCTTGGAGAAAACAGTCTTTGTGGCTCAGGGTACCCACGTAGTCCATAACTACTTTTTTCTCAGGGATAGTTGGATCTTGACTTCATTTTGAGTCCTTGGGAGAATGTTATTAAATGAATGACTTTTTTTAACTGTTATGCAGTATTTTGTATTTTTTTGCCAACCTATTTCCATATAGGTATATGGATGATTTTTCAGTTTCTCCATTATTGCTATTGCATATTGCTGAAGTAAGTGGTATCATCAATAATAATATATAATATGTATAAACTGTTACAAAGTATCATGCCTTCCTGGTGTTCTTAAATAACATATTTGATTAGGAAAAATGAATTTTAAAAATGCTGTTCCGTATTTAATACTATTGGTTTAATTTTTCTTGTCCCATACTTTATCCATTTTCTATTTTGAAAACATAAACCAATAATAATTTTCATATGAGAAAATGTGAGAGATTTGAAACAGTATTTCATTGTCATTAAAAAATGTATAGGTTCATAAAAATATGGTGCTAAAATCTAGCTAATGGAGGGAACCTGACTCTCTGCTAATGATTTTTCTGATTTGCAGATTTTTTTTTTATTATTTACCAATAACAATGTACTGGGTACAGTATATTTGAAAAATAATGACTTTCTTAACATTGTAGTAAGTATTTATTTGTACAAAACAGAGTTCAATGAATCAACTTCTTGGGTCAGTGCAGAAAACTTATGGATTTTGGGAAGATACATGGTCCATCTCCCGTTAGAAGAAATTCTGAAAATTAGTCTCAATGAAGTAAGTAACAAAGTATGATTGGATATATCATTGTCAAGCGATGTCAGCTACAAACAATACGAACACAAATACAATCTTAAACATAAAAAAAAGTTTATATATTTTAATTTCTTAAATATAAAGTGAACCCAAATCCATTGTCAACCAAATATTCTTCTCTTTTTGGAATTTGAAAGTGCCTATCATTAATATGTAATTATTTATCTGTATCAGACTTCGGTGACTTGTACTGAAAGATAGGGACCAATGATTGAAGACCCTCAAATTATTTAACAGTTTGACAGAATCCCTCACTCAGCTTTGCCTTCAAAAATACTGTATTATCCAAATCTATCTTCTTCCTTTCTTTGTAACATCAATGGCATCAACTAATTTAGAGTGTCAAACATATATTTTCTTGGATGTAATTGTTTCATAATCCTGACACATGATTTCATTTGTACTGGTCAGATAAGACTATTCATTAGCTATGATAACGCAACAAAGCAGTTGGACACAGTGTATGATATCACACCAGAGCTTGCACAAGCTTTCCTGGAAAGAATAAACTCATCAGGATTTGATATGAGAAACACTTCAACTATCTACAGGCAAGGCTGCTTTCCTTTTTCTTTTAGGGCTGTGTGTGGAGAGAAAGAAAAAGTAAGGAGAAAAGAGAGGAGCAATAAGTAGCTGATGAAATTGTTGATATGGCATAGCTTTTTTCCTTCCAGCAGAAAAATCTAGGCTGAAATCCAACCCTGTTTAGCAACAGTGAAGAATTGCTACTTTATGAATTTTTGGAGGTGTGCCTAATTAACTAATGTTTTGTCTCCTGCTCCACAGTGAGGAGTCGCCTGTAGTATTAGGAGGAGGACTACAGCAGTATCTGGGGGACTCAATCAAAGCTCCATCACGTTGTACAGTACAGCAATAAAATAAATTGGGATAGTGGGACGTGAATTGTACTGTGTTTGAATCACGGAAGATGGAGATGTTTTGTGGGAATCGTGTTACAGTTAGGATTAAAGGAGGAAATCTTAGCTCATGCCAGCCAGGACTGCAAGTGGTTTTTAATTGTCATGGGTGTCACCAGAGAGGTCACAAAGTGAAGAGGCATAAAGCCCGTCCTGCGGTCCTCTTTGTCTTGCAGGGTAGAGATGAGCCATTTTTAAATGCATGTGACTGTTATGTGTGTAAGCAGGAAATTGCATTTTCAGGGCTGTCAAATCAGTACTGAACTCACTTTAACAATAATAAAAAACCAAAATAAACTGCGCTTACTCATAAATATGCAGTGAGCCTGAGCTATATGTGAGAAAGTGCTGTACTCCACATTTACATTTACACTGTCGTATCAATGGATGTATTTAGTCGCAAGACACCACTGTCTGAAGTTATTTGTAGTCTCCTTGGGGGATACCTTGGAGTTTTAAACTAATGGAGAACATGCTTTATGGCTTCAGAGCTCCTGTCATTATTGCAATGTAACTCACTGACTTCTATGAAGTATTGCTGATTGTTGGAGGTGTAAGCGAGAGAAGAATTATGCCCACACTCTAAATTTCATGTCAGAAATCTTAAAAATGGTTTTACCACTCACAAGAGGTGCCACATTCTCACAAATGAGAGAAATGTCATGCTCCACAATCCTTAATATATTCCATTTTTACAACACACTTATTTTATATTACTCATTTTAACCATACTGATGATTTAAATGCACTTTTACTTTTAAGAAGTAGTATTATTCATTGCTGCTAATCCCAAAGGAGATGAAGAGCTCTTGGTGGCTATGCAATAATGCATCAGAAGGTAATTATTTGTTATAAAAATGCTGTTAATAGTTGTTTCTTTGATTTGTATGTTAGTTTGATGATGTCCCATGAATTCAGATGGGCTGCTGAAGCAGTATTTTGTTATATTGCTAAGCAGGTTGTTGTTGAGGGACTAGAGGGACTAAAAGCTAAGCCTTTTTGTGCTGCAGAATTTTTCTGAGTTTGTGATAGTGCTGCAGCACTGTCCACTGTTGATTTAATTCTCATCTGGACATTATTGCCTAGATTCTGCCTATGCCTGCATCATTGAATTGCTAAAACCCAGAGACCGTAGCAAGAAAGCTGGGGTTTGGCCACATCTTTGTAGGTCTTTGTTCTGTGTAAATTATGAAAGCAAAGGCTAAGAGTTTACAGGAACAGGGGATTGATTCAGGCCTCTTGCAAACAAATTCATCACCGTCACTATAAAGTTTAAAGTCCAGAGAGAGTGATACACAATTCAGACTCTTTCTTTGCAGGGCTGCAGGTAATGGCAGTAAATAAGCACAAGGCCTAAGTCAGAAGCAGGTGCTTGGTGGTACGGCCACTTCTCTCCACCAACTATGGCTGTGGTTGTGCTTTACAGAGGTTAATGGAAATGCTGGCTTCAATATTGCAGCACAGGTACCCCAAAGAAAAATGAGCTCCACATCTGGTTCACAACGCTGTCTTGCAAACTGCTGTGCTGGCACCACTGAGACAGTGAACCTCAGGGCATTTTCTCCTAACCAGCGCTGAACTGGACAGGTCTCCATCCATCGGCCAGTTGTATGTTTGATGTGAAATACAGCAGGCTTTGTTTAAACCTGAAACGATAAAGAGGCTATGTAATGCTCTAGCTGCTGCTCTGACACATGAATGATTATGTTGCATGCGAAATCCAAGAAGGATTTAGAGTTCAAACCATCCAATCAATCCAGATAAGAACTCAGCAAGCTACTTCTAGAGACTTACTAATAGTCCTCCAGCCTTTTCAAAGCAGAGATTATACTGCAAATTCTGCCAAGGAGAGTGGAGTCCTTAGCTGGGAGAATCCAGCCATGGACAAATGGAACCAGGAAAGTTAAATTTTTGACAGCACAAGCAATCTGGGTGGAGTTCAGCTGAATACAGAGAACAGTGCTTATGTCTCATACCCCAATTTCAGGCTGTTTTAAAGATTGCAGTTTAAGGCACTAGTGACAAACAGAAATGACTCCAGTTTTGAGCACAAGTAGGGTATACCATACTATATTTCAGTTTCCTGAGAGTGACATCTTTTATGTCAGAAGTTAGCTAATGTATTTCTTCTATATAGGCTAGGTTTATTGGTTTGCTTTTATGATGACATGGAACAGATGGATGCAGCTGTGGCCCGGGCTTTACTTCATCAAATGATTAAATGCAATCAGCTGAGAGGTTTCCAGGCTGAGGTTCAGAAGGTGGGTACAGTACTTCTTGCCTAACCTAATCCTGAAAACAGAGGAGGAGGGACTTTCCTCTTGAATATGGAAAGAAAAGAGTGGAAAATTACTGGGATCTAAGAAATAATTGGAAATAGTTCTTGAGCATATAATGCAAAGAATAAAAGCCCATTTTGGTTTTGTTGTTTGTTTGGGTCTTTTTTACAGTGCTCATTATTTTCTTATTCTGTTTCCTCCTGTTCCGAACTCCTTTTGCAACTGTGGTTCTATTTTTGAAAATTTATGAAGTGTGTGGTCACTAAATGGTTGCCAATGCCTATTCCAGAAACTCCAGTTGATGTTTTGGGTGATAATAGAAATTGGTTCTTGGTAGATTTTTATTTCCCATCTGTTTTTTTTTAATTTGCTTTAGCTCAAATCTCAACTCCTGAACATTGCCATGCAAAACCAGACATTGAATGATATCCTTGGATCTCTGTCAGATGCTGTGGTTGGACTAACTTCAAGTCAGCTGGAATCTTTGTCACCTGAAGCGGTGCATAATGCTATTGCAACATTAAACCAAGTCTCTGGGTGGGCAAAAAGCCAAGTTATGATTTTATCCAGCAAATACCTCTCTTATGAAAAGGTACCTCTGATAATAGCTTTCCTACCTTCTATTTTTAAAAGTGAAATGGCTTTTTCTCAATGATAACCATAGATTTTGAAAAGTTTAGTATGAGACTTCTTTTTAGTACTGTTAGTAGTCTGAAGATTTTAAATCAAATACAAACATCCAAGACTACCTCCCAAAGTAATTCTCTAGTAACAGAGAGAATTACTATTTGTATTTGGCAATTGTACATATAATTTTGTCCATGTCACTGCCATAAGCAGAATTTGCATGATCAGAGATCCCAGACTTTATATTCAAATACACTGTAATGCAAGGAATTGGGGTCCTCTCTGAAGTTTCAAAAAAAGGAGCCTCTGAGAAATTTTTTGCATTTGTTCCCTGGACAGACTTTTCGGAATTGAAAGAAATATGAGGCAAGTGCATCCCCAGGCAAGAAATGTATTAAGTATTCAACAATAATAGTTTTGATTTATTTATTAACTTTTGCTTTTAAATATATCTGCTGTTCACAATACAGAAAACTTTCTGTTTGTTTGTGCTGTTACCTCTGCAGGTTTTATCATTTTATAATGTTAGTCAAATGGGCGCATTGATAACTGGTATTAGCACCCAGTCGTTCTACAGCATGAACCCAAAGGAGCTTTCTCAGATTATTCGAGGCACAACATCCCAATACTTATCTGATTTATCGCCTTCACAACAACAAGGGATCCTCAGGAAGGTGATTATAAACTTGAGTGTGTAGCAGGTTCTCTCTGCACAAGAGCACAATAACCAGATATGCAGAGCATGATTTAAAATGTTGTCACTGAGATGTGTGGTTCAGCTCAATGGTTAATATTTCTAATGTTTTTTCCTGAACACCAAGTGTATTTTGAAGGCTCTCTCGCTTAGTTCTGTGGTGTTTTTAATACCAACATGTTTTTCCTTTATCCTCTTAAGAGAAATATTACACAGAGTAGAAAGAAGGGCAAATCCTGTAAATCTACGCATCAGTTCTGAAATGCCATGTATTTATCTGTTCCTTTTTTTAGATAGCTGCATCTGGAGATTTTTCTTCATCAATCAAAGATATACAAGGAGCTTTCTTTAAAGAAATATCTCTTTCTGGTTTATGGAAGCAGACTGGATATAATTCTTCAATGATGAAAGAAAAAGAACTAAGAAGAAGCCAGGTAAAAATTATTATGCAGTTCCCATTCCACTGCAATTAAGTATGATGGAAGAATAGGAAAAGGGTTGTAATACATAGGTGTTCAAGGAGCATAGGTAAAAGGAAGGAACTGCCCCAAATATATCTTGACATAAACAACCAGAGGTCATTTAGAGCCTAGGCAGCATTACGAGACAATGCTACGAAAGGGAAGCGTTAATATGCCAAGTTTGAAAGTCTTAAGGATTCTGCTATGTAAATTTTCTCTTACCAGTACTGTATACTAGACATTTGCATGTATAATCAGCCCTTTGATTCTGTACAGAGAGATGAAAGGTTGGACCAGGTGATCTCCAGAGGTCCCTTCAAACCTAAATTATTCAGTGATTGCGTGCCACGGACATGTTTAACATCATCCCATAATGCCAGTCAGCTATGTCTTTCTTGTCTTATGAAGAACAAATTCAGCACTGGATGCCAAATGGTTTGGTTGGCCAAGCTGGACCATAGAAATGCCTTTAGAGTACATAAGAGAATTAACCATACAAAAACCTTGCAGTAGTTATAGTATCTTACAACTGGATTACCTAAGCTTAACTTCAAATATGGTGGGTTTTATTTCAGGCTTTGTATCTGTATGAATTACTGTCTAAGAAAAACTATCCTGTTGACCTTCTAAGGTATGGATGATAGTATCTCTTGAAATGGGGTTTAAGTCTAGTATTGTGTTGGGGTTTAAGTCTAGTATTGTGATGAAAGCAACTTTGAGGTAAACAATATGTGGTAATTTTGTACTATCTTATGTTTATTCATTCCTTGATACCACAGGATAATTCACCTTCCTTATTAAAAAGGGTCTCCAAATCCAAAATCAGGATCAAAGCATTGCAGAGGTTTTGGTATTTTAAGTCTCAGTTAATACTTTTCAATTTGATTACATTTTTACTTTCAATAGCCTTTCGATTACAAGAATCGGGAAAGAGAGGTGGTCAAGAAACTGTATCTTAGGACATGGTTGCGGGAAGTAAGGACTAGATCCTGCTTAAATATTAAAAAGATTGAACTTTGCTTTTCATATCAGCACAGGACAGCTTGTGAAAGGAGTAACTTGTCAAGTCATTGAAAGTATGGAGACAGACATTTTTTTAAACAATTTTAAATTCTTTGAAATGAATCTTCATCTACTTTCTCCATATCAGGTAAAGCCAAAAAAAGACTTTGTGTGCATAAACGTACTACCCAATATCCAAACTGTAGGTAAATTAGAATTTGGTTAATTTTATTTTCATTTTTTTCAAAATCTTGTATGTGTGAATTTGACTGTTAACATAGTTCATTTAAATCTTTTATGTGTGAATTTGTCTGTTATCGTACTTCATTTTGATAAATTCATTTGACACTTACAAATTGCAAGAAATTCCGACAGTCCTTCTAACTTGCTAATTCATGACTAATCTGTTTGGAAATATATATAAGTTTTGAAAACATACAAATGCTCTCATGCACCCGAATGTAGGATGCTTCATCTCTGATGTCTACAGAAAGAAAACTCTAAACTACTTAAAGCCAAAGAAAAATGCTCTCTGAAGATAGTATGCACAGTTTTGTATATGCTGATTTAGAAGCTGTAATAAACAAGCCATATTTTCATTCTTCCTCAAAATTTCCAAATGTTTAAAATCTTAAATTGTTGTTGCTTTTAGGTTAATTGTTTGGCTTGGAAGTTTTGGAAAGTCTCCAATGCATCTATTCCTCCCTTCCTCTTATTGGTGCTTCCGTGAGTTACGTCTTACTGCATCTTAAGTTACTGCATTCATAGCAGTACATTCAGAGTAGTCCTTCTGAGCACTTTTTAAATAATCTCTTCAATCCTGAGAAAACTGATGATTCAAATAAATGGTAATTTATAAAAAGTGGTCACTGACTGTAGCCAAAATCTGTGTCAAGTGAAAGTTGGTAATGCTTGGTGTCTTTCACTAAAGTCCATTTTTGTCACAATTGTGGATTCCTTTGCATCCTTGAAATCAGTCCCCCTTGAAGTGCTCTGTGCGCAGACTGAATCACAGTGCAGTGGTATGGCAGCAATGAAAAAGCTTGTGATTTCTACTTATACTGTTGCGGATGTCTGCTAAAATAAAGGGTTTAATTTGTTGGGCTTTCTTGAACATAATTGTTTAGAATCACAAAACTAACTTAAATGTAGCTTATGCTGGATTTTTTCTTCCCCGCCTCGCTTGTGAGCCTTGGTTTGCTTATTTGTTTAATAATAACTGTACCTTGATAGGAACTCCTGAATTGTACAACTTGTTAATTCCCCTTTTTCTTTATTTCTGTGTACTTAAAGGGATAAAAGGGAATGAGAACTATTCTTTTCCTGGAATGTTTTTAAAAAGAAGAAAAGAAAAGGATTCTGTTTGAAAAGGCATTACTCTATTTAAAAACAATAAAATTATAATAGAAAGTCTTTAATACAAGACCTTCTACAAACTGCAGCACCAAGTTATTTGGCCAACAATTGCATGTTGCTTGTTCAGGGCCATCAGAAGTTGCTGGTGCTCTTGCCTACAAACCCTGGTAAGGCTGGGCTTGTGCAGCTTTGGGATATGACTTTATTTGCAAAGGCTGCCTGGTACTCTGGGTGGAGAAGGGCATAATTTTGTTTAATTTGGCAGGCCTTCTTGGGCTTTGATAAAAAGGAAGCCTCCTCTAAAATTACTTGTCCTTAACCCACTCACCACATCTTCATCAGAGAATTATTCCTAATAAAAAGGATAAAGGGCAAAAGTTTCTGAACTGTAGACAGTCTTGTTTCATATGGTGTTGAAGTATTTCAGAGCACTTTCATCCACTTGCAGCTATTTATAACCCTTAGCCATTTTCTGAAGCGAGATTCATGTGCTGATGAACTGGAAGAAGATGTAAGTTAAAGTGTGGATTAATTGCAACTTTTCTGGCCTGGCCAGTTTATAATTTTTCAAGTTCTGACTTGTCTCTCAATTTTTCTGGCATCACAGATTTTATGGGTGTGGTTATGGGTGTTTGAAGGTCAGGTTTACATTCTGAGATCATCTGAATTCTTTCTGCAGGATTGAGTACCTGGAGTGTGTTTCAGGCCCTTTGTGCATCCCTTTCATTGAAAGTCTGGGGAAGACTGAGATGAACCTTTTGAATCCAAGCCTTCACAAAAAGAATGCTGTCCTGCAAAAAGTACAGGAGTGCTTGGTAGGTATGGCTAGGAGGGGTCAGCAGTGGAGGGGGAGCTGCAAAAAAAGTACTGTAATTAGCCACTGACAATTCCAAACTAAGTGAGAGAGGTTGATTAGTTTTCTCTCCCTTTAGTGTCACATGGTGCATTACGAAGTCATCCTGCCTTCTTGTACTCTACAGTCTGCATGCACACGGTCTCCTGTATGCAAACAGCAACCTGAGACACAGGCTCTCCTGCTCTGTGTTTGTGCAGTGAAACCATAGCTGATGGACTCTGAGAGCCCAGAAGGCAGTAACACAGCATGCTAATTTCTTCATTGTCACAAGCAAGAGTGGCTTAGACTATCACCTAGCTTAGAGAAGCTCTTACTGCCGAGGCCCCAGGCAACCTGCTGTAGCTGACCTGCTTGGAGCAGGGTAGGAGGTGGACCTGGCGACCTCCAGAGGTCCCTTCCAAATTCAGCCATTCTGCGGTTCTGTTTGCACTGCATTTCATGCAGTAATGTCAGTCACCATCTACATAAGCTCTTGACTTACCCCATCTGTATTCTTACGGGGTTTTTTTGTGTACTGTTTCGATTTTATTGTTCCCTGCCTAAGGAAACCTTTTTATAGCTTCCTTAACAATTTTCCTTGACTCCATGCATGTTACAAAGTGTTCTCATTCAATGTCATTGCTGACCACAGTGTACTGGCCGCAACAGCCTGGAGCTGACCCATTTGCACCTGGAGCTGTTCCCCTTTGCTCCAAGCGGTGCCAGTCCTGTAGAGGTGGTACCAGTAGGATTTCGTGGCTCTTGCTGTCTGGGAGCTGCAGCAGTCACCAGTTGTTAGGGGAAACTAGTTCTTTGATGTAGCTGTCAATATTCATGTTCTTATACATACTAACCAGCCATATAATACCTACTGTTTTGGTAGCTGCCTGAGAAACTCCTCAGAGCTAAGCCTTCTGACAGCAAGAGCTTGTGGCCCCTTTGCCACATGGGGCCACGTCAGGGCTCTGGTGCCCAGCAGAACCACACCACCTCTGCAGGCCTTGAGTGGTCACCTGGATGTAGAGATTGTGGCAGGAGATTTAGTTTTTAATTATTCTTCATGTGTGCTTCAATATGGAATAAAGAATACACTGAAAGCGCAGACAAGTGCTTATTAAATATCACCAGTTGCATTGGTAAAAGCAAAAAGTATAAAGCAGTCTCGGCAGAAATTGTAGATTAAGTTGCCAGTGCAAACTGTTGTGTCTTTGTTCCTTAAAGGGTCACAGAGCTTAAATGTGTTGTGATGCAGTTGAGTGATACAAGGCAAGAGCCAAGATTAGCTCTGCCAACAAGGTAAATGCTTCTTGTTTCAGAACGGCTCCGTTGCTGATGAATATGATGTTGACTTACTTGGAAATCTAATCTGCCACTTACCTCCAGCCTTTCTACGAGGCAGAATGTCCCTGAAGGCAGTGGCAACAGCCCTTCATCAATTCAAACTCTGCCAACAGCTCAGCCATAAGCAGAAGACTGAAATTAAATACAAACTCCTCGAGTTATATGGGTAAGTATTAAATACACCACCTTGCTTATGCTGATGGTTAAGCCATCCAAATACCAACTGTTTGCTTTGTCCAGATAGAACTGCAGTGAAACCAACACAAAGCAACTTCTATCACTGGCTGAGCTTGGGATGTCTGTCCACTAGAATGACATTTCTGTTCTTGTGTGTAACATGATAACTGTGGAACAAAATACAACCCCAGGGACACCCTGTATGACTTAAGTCCCAGAGGAAAAGGAGAGAAAGTGTAATGTTTGAGGAGGGGCAGGTAAACAGACTCTCTGGCATGGCAAGAGAAAGGGTGTTACAGGCAAATGGCGTAGGAATGCAAAGAATGGGAAAATGGAAGCGGGATACTTAGTGTGCTGGTGTGAGAAGAGAAATAAAGACTGAAAGCACCTGTGGCAATGGGAGAGAGCTAGAGAAGAAGCAGAAGGATATAAAATTCAACCAACTGAAGCAACAAAGCGACAGCGTGTTAGATGTCATTAATGACTCAGATTAGGAGGCTGATTGGAACTACACTGCTGTATCAGCCATACAAAAAACAAAGCCATCCTCTATCTGGCAAGACTATACTGTTTCTCTCTTGCATTGTCTCTTAGAAGTATCTTGTATTTGAAAAGGGGGACTGAATGCATAGTTTCTAACCATCCCTTCAGCCTCAAAGTCTGTCACTTGATCCACCGGATCACTGTAGTTGCTCATTCAGCTTCCTCCTAGTCAGCATTTTTCTGGTAATGGAATAGCTATATTTTCCACCACATCCCATCCCTGCATTAATCTTGATACAGATCAATTTTATTGAATCATGACATACTGTGCTAAATAATATTTTATTTTATTTTATTTTGAAAATATTTATCTAGTCAAACATCCTCATAGTGGAGCAACAAGCCAAAGAAAATTTTCCGTGAGAACCTGCACTAGTAACAGATTTGTTACTACCATCTTCTTCAGGCTCTTTCAGGCTGAAAATTATTTATCAAAGTGCTTTCTTAAGTCAATCACCAACTGAGTTGGCTGACATGTGTCAGATTTGTATCAAACAAACAGGCCAAACCTGCATAGTGCTAAGCTACATACATTTTGAAACACCCAGCACCACTCAGAACTGAACCTGAACTTAATTTTTAAGACCTGAAATTCCTACAAATAATTTAGCATGTTATTGCAAGAGATACGGTACCTATCATAGAATTGATCTCTCATACAGGAATGGCATAGGTGTCCTTAGACACTATGTGGCTCTCCAAGGTGTTAGATCTGCCTTCTATAACTCTTAACATTGCAGATGAATGAAATAGCAGGCAGTAAAAATACAGAGCTGATAAGGTATGGATTTAAATCTTCTGTTCCATCCCCTATGTTTCATGTTTCTGTCCCTTAGTTTTAAGAAGGCAGCATTACCAGCAGACTGGTGCCACACTGAGTTACTTTCCTGAGTTGTTTAGTGAACTCAGTCTTTTCAGAATGAGAGGGAAACTGTCCACTTCTCCTAAATGTGTATGGACCTGTTTTTCAGAAATGTTGAGCACCCACAGCTCCTGCTGACATCAGGGAAAGTTACAGTTGCCCAACAGCAATGAAAAACAGCCCCTGCACACCTGCAAATAGTTAAATATTGGAATAGAGGAGGGTGTGGGTTTTTTAATTTATAAGCAAGTACTGTCAAGTATTGCTTGCTTGAAGTATCCTAAGGACTACATTGGTCCTTAGGATAAGATTCTTGGAAAAAGGATGGTTTCAATTTTGGTTATGAGGTTTCTATTTCTCTTTTGATACCATTTTGCAGACTGTTATTGCAGTATGAAGCTGATAGAAAATGGTAAATTTTCTTTTCAAAAAAGAATTATTTCTCCTTGCTTTAATACTGTAATGCTAAGAATACTATGACTATTGAGGGAGAGAGAGGCCTCCATTACCACAATATTTGAAGGCTTTCTCTGAATATATTGAGAATTCCACTAATGCCCTATATATCACAGTGAGATGAGAAAATGCAGTCTGATATTAATAAGCATGAATCATCACATTGGCGTAGAAGTGTCTGTGTTTCCTATATCATACAGTATAAGAAAAACTCTGAAGTTTTAGTATAATTTTGATTGAAAACATTCTTCATTAATATAATTTTCCAAAATATTTCTTCAGCTCCTCAAACAACTGGACAGCTGAAACAACTTTAGATGTTGGACCATTCATAGCTCTGCTGTCAAAAGGGGAATTAAATGTCCTTGCTGAAAAGGTATGTTTTTATTATAATTTTTTAATTTGTAGAAGATAATGTTAGAATTTAGATTTGTGAATGTCATAATGCAGTCTACATTATGTACCTGAATGCTAAACTAGGTAAATAATTCTCTTGGCAAGGAACCATGTGTTAATGTTTCACACATTCTTGACTCTGTCAAAATTTTGAGATTTCTTCTTTAAAGTGATGGTAGTATAAACAATTATTTGCACGTATACAACGATAATTGTACATTGTCAGGTAGGAAAAAAATGGTGCATTTATAGTGACACAGACTCAAACATTTTTAGTACTTTACACTTTGCAGTGTTGTTTCCTCCATTCCCTTGCCTTCCAATCATAAAAGTTATGTTTCTTATCCTGTTAATAGTGGGATCATACTGATCAAATTAGCATTTACTCATGTGGCCCTTTGCCTTAGGGCCAGGGTAGCACACATAACAATAACTGATAGCCTCAGCATTGCACTTTGTAGTTTCTTTTCCCTCTTTAGTTCTTATAATTTTTATGTATAGGAGTAAACTATACTGGAATAAGGAATTCATTCTTCAGCAGAAATATGTGAGCACAGTCAGCAACTTTTCCTCCAGAGATAATGCTTATAATTTACCAAATAGAATAGGACTCTTCAACTGAAATGAAGGTGTCTAGCAGGGTGGAGGAGGGAGGTCAAAAAAACCTAAAAAAGGTGAACAGGTTAAAGTTTTATTTCTTATAATTTAATTGGGTCCCTATCCTCAATTCTTATACTTATCTAGTAAATTTAAGACAAACAAAATGAAGTACTTTCTGTACTGCACATACTAAAATGGTGGAACTCATTGTTATAGGAGGGTCTGGACATAGACTCCAATCAGGCGGTGCTCAGGTGTTGCCAGAATCTGAGAGGGCGTACAAGAGGGAGAATCACTCAGAATTTGCTTTGTTTCCAATTCCCCACCCCCCCAACATATGCTGTTGACCTTTCAGTAGTGGCCAATTTACTGTCCTCTTCTGAAACATCTGCACAAATAGGAAGGAGACTGAGCTGTTACTAACCCCTACTTTGCTGAGGTCTGCACAAGTCTTTCTCTGCAAATTGATTTGTTTTAAAAGGGAGAAAGAAGTCTTACTTATTCTTTCTTTCCTTTTGAAGTTCCCAGATATCATTTTACAAATAGCAAAGACAATTGGACCAATTTCTTCAGCTAAACAACTTCTATCAACTGTATTTGAATCTATCTCCAATGCCACTGCCAACATCGAATCATCTCTCACCACGCCTGGTCAGTATTTCACCTGGTATATGCGCAAAGTGCCAGATATACAATGGTGCTATTTTGGGCTGTGATGGTGCAGTTCGAACAGACTTTTTGTTTCCCCTTGTCATCAAATGCATTCTGAGAAGCCGGACAATAAAAAGTAAAGCATCGAGTAACTTAAAGAGGTTCAGACTTTTAGCAAAAATGGTGAGAGTCTTCGTTCTGTTGCCTGGAGTTGTCTGATGCATTGACCAATTGCTGAAATGGTTAATTTCATCACAGGATTGCATGATTAAGCATCTCCTGGCATGTTCCTGAGTGCACAAAGAAAAAGATGAATGATTTGAATTAGAGGGTTTTGTTTATTTTTACTTTCCTTTGTAATCTAAGTGAAAATCCTTGAATTAAAAACCTGTGAAGGTGACAAGTTACTTTTGTGCCAAAAGATAGCACATAGTTAATCCTTTGCCAGACATGAGCATATGTTGACTCGGCTGTTTTTAAATCTGACGCTGGTGGCATAGCATTTTGTCTGTCCAAATGGACAAAGTTTGTTATAATCTGAAAGGTATTATAATTAGCAACCAAAGTTGTCTATTAGAATGTTGTCACAACATGTGTGCAGGGACACACATAAAATAACTGTATTCTTTCTCTCACTTGAAATTCACCCAGGCAGAATTTTTAAGCTATGCCATCCTGTGCAATGGTAAACAACACTGCTGTGGGGGAGGCTTTTGAAGAGCACTAATGGGAATTTAAACCCCAACAATTTCAAGGAGTTTGGTACTGTCTGCTTTTATGTCTTTGAAAATCTCCCCATTCGTTCTCTGCCTAACAGAATACAGGTCCAAGCTCTCAGCAAGCCCTGAGCCGCCATGGAAATCCATCTGCTTGTATAACAGCAACTTTGAATGATGATTGTGTGTCTCTGGGAATGAATTTACACCTGATAATGCTGTATTCATATACACAGAGAGACAGAGGGTGTTCTACAGAGTTGTATTTTTGCATAGCCTGAAAAAAAACAATCATTACAGTTATCATGCTCTAAAAAAGCAGAATCGAGCTGGTGGAATAGCAAAGTATTAGTCCATCTGTATGCATGAAATTCACTCATCAGATCATATTTCTTTAGACATGGGCCACAGCACTAGCGGTTTCAGCATCAGCTATTGCAGCATGCTTATGTCCTTATGTGTACTTTTTTAGGCCTCTGGATCACAACAATGGGGATCCCAAAGACTTCTCTAATCAGACTAACTCATGTCCAGTGCAGTTGCAGAGCTGTCTCATCTGCATTACAAGACCAATATAAACCTACCGGTGCAGCTAATGATCTTTGTCAAGGGAGAAGTTGGCCCCAAGGCTATGGAGGTTCATCATTCTTCCCTTCCCAGCACAAGCTCAGCTGGGAGGAGTCTGGGAGATGAAAAATTGAAGGATTGTTTGTGCTAGTCTGAGAAATACTTCTGCAGTCCAAGTGTGGTATTGAAGTTCTGTTACCAAACATAATCTTATCAACTCCACAGAACTCGCACAGTGGTTTCAATAAGGAATAAAGTTTTATGACCAATTTGTAAATCACTAGAAAATTGGGTATTATGAAAATGGCTCTAGAATAACACTGATGCTTTTCAGACTGCCAACCTGCTATTTTACATTTCCCACACTTCAGTTGTGAGCTAATATTAATAACAGTAACAATTACCAGTGACAGAATTCTTACATCTATCTCTACATCAAGATAAAAACAAAGGTGGTGCTTAAGGCAAGATGGAACATATGAGGCAAAATTCGAGAATCGTGTGCCTGAGATGCTATCAGAAAGCAGTGGCAGTGCTGGAAAAGAATTCAAGTTGCTTACCTCAAGCACTGAGATGTTATAATATATTTTATATATATATAATATGTTCTTCATGAATCTAATGTGATTATATAGCAAAAAGAAGAGTGAAGTAGCATCAGATCCAGGAAGCAAAGCCAGGAGTCTTAATATTTCCCTCTGTAATTGCATCAATGTATTTGGTGTGTTACAAATAATAAAATAAATGTTTTTTCCAAGGACACAAAATATTGGGGTTTCATGGCTTGGGGAGGGAACTGCATTGTGTCTGGTTGGGTAGTATTTACATGATAAAAGCTGACCTTTTGCAGCAGGGGAAAGTGAAACAATGCGGCTTCACAAGAGGGCGGTGTAAAGGGAGAGCAGAACATCAGCTGGTACAGTGGAAGCTGAACAACATTTTCGTTTGCTCAACAGATTCAATCTTTTCAGTGTTCTACCCACTACTGCAGCTTCCTTTGATGCAAATAAATCCCTCCGCTGCCTCCTTTCAAAGTACAAATCTACTTTGTACATCCTCGCTGCAGTTTATTTTTCTAGGGGAGCTTAGCTCAGGCATGTCGTCTCTGAAATTCTTTTTACTGGTAATGACCATATCTGAAGACATGTAGGGATTATTTGGTTTAGGTAATTATTTAATAAGGTTTTCCTAAATTAGTGACAGGGGAGAGAGCAGTAAGCAACCACATTAGGATTCTAATTTCTGCTTTCCATCAATATTAGAGGTAGATTATGCCAACAAAAACCAGGATTTGTTAAAACACACAATGGAAACTGTCTTGTTTGATCATGCATAAGGCCAGAACCTGACTGTAAATAAGATTTTTTTTTAATGGAGTTTGTCTGTCCAAACAGTGCTGTTGTAAGTGAACAGCACTATCTAGATCCTGACATTTTAACAACATGCTTGAGATAAAGAACTAGCACTGCGCTTGTTCCAACACATCCAGCTTCTGTCTTCACCTTGTTTAAATGTCAGGCAAGTCTTACAAGACATACATCTTTGTCAGAGTATTTCAGAGTAAAAGGACCTCTCATGTCTGTTACTTTCCCATTGAGCTGGATTCACATATGTGCTGTTTGAATGTGAAGTTTATTCAGCTGCAACACTTTTTTTTTTTTTTTTTTAACAACAACATAGCTATATGGAGACTTCTACCAAGGTCATCCTAAAGATTTGCATTTCATTCTTACTGAAGCAAGGCTCCCAGCGAACGGTGGTTTTACCTTAGAATAAGCCCTTGCCTGCATTTTGATGCCTTTTGGGGAATTAGACTTGAAAGAAACTTGCAAGGTATTGGTTATTCTTATTGTACACATCCAGATTTTAGTTTTATTGTGGCATCCTATATTGTAACTGTTCTGAAATATATGTCTGCTCTTATTTTCTTTTCCAGCATGCACTGCCTTTGGAGGACAAAGAATATAACCAATTTCTTGCAAGTTAGGCAAATTCTAGTTTTATATCCAGGACATTAACGATGTAAATATTTCAAGAAATCATTTCATTATAAGATAATTAATTGATCAATATCACATTGGCTGCAGTTAATTCATAGTCTATCACTCTCTTAAATCTCTATATTGCTTTGATTTCTTTTTTTCAGTCTCCTTGAAGAAAATTCTTGCTCTTTGATTTTTTTAAATTTTTTTTTTTTTGCAGATTGCCTGGGAACCAGAGCTCCTTCTTCAGATGAAATTATTAAATTAGCAGAAGCAAACATCTTTTGGTCAGTTCAGGAACTGAAATGCATGGATGCAGGGACTTTTGACAAAAATGTGGAACTTCTTGGGACTGTCTCAGGTTTTAACAGCTCCCAGCTTACTGCCTTGAAGGAAAAAGCCAAGCAGGTAACTATCCTGTCTGTGAAGGAAAATTAAATCCATAATTTGATTTGCTGTTATTGAACTATGCAGTTCTAAAATAACTGTGCTATGGCAATGTCACTACTGCTGCAAGAATATCTATTGTTTATTGGAAAAATAATGTGAGATGGTGATAGAAGACTATTGCCCTTGCTTTAGAGTCAACAGGCAAGTAGTTCTGAGCTATTGGCAGCTGAAAAACTTAAGTGCTTTTACTTTTGAATTGCTTTTCAGCTGCTTGCTTATCACTTTTCTTTCATAAATGAAAAATCAGCAAGCAGTGCTATAGGCTGTTGATTTGCCCGCTGAGAATTAAGGTCAGCATGTTAAAATGTCTACATTGATGCTAAATATAATTTACAGTGGTGTAAAACCAAAATGACTGAGAGAGACTGTTATTAGCTGAATAAAGCTCGTTCTCCCACCTTCTTGTCACAGGCAGGGACAAACCCATCAGTGGAAAATTTTAAGGAGGAAAAAAAAAACCACATGCATTTAGTCTGTCTTTGCTAGGATGATACTGATGAGTGCAAGTTACAAAAACACAGCAGAAAGAAGACCTCTGTCTGCCAGTTTGTAGATTCATGGAGAGGAACAGGGCTGTAGTCTCAGTTCTCGTCACCACTCCTGCAGCGCCGCTGGCACCTCTTTCTTTCAGAGTACAGCAATGCAGCTCCTCTTGAGCTCCTCAGAGAGGTCTCTGCCCTGAGCTCAGCCCATACGTGATGCCCATGCTGCAGCAGCATTGTGGGAGGCCAGGACTAAAAGTTCTCCCTATCTGGCACTGCAGTGCAGGATCTGTGCCAGAGTACTCAGGGCAGAGTGCTGTGCTGGGTGCGATTCAGCATGCTGTGCCTGGGGCAGAGCATCAGCAAGGTGTCTGGGCTCCCAGCAGCACTGTCTTGGCCAGCTGTGGGCTGGGAGCGAAGTCAGACCTTGCTCCATCTCTGTTCTTGGTGTTGCAGTCCTCCCTGGGGATGACCTCTTGCTGCTTTGTGGTTGCCTGCACTGCCAGGGAACAGGTAGTGTCCCAAACATACTTTTGTTTCAGCAAGGAAAACTCTTAAGGGTGCAGTAAGACAAGTTCTGGTTGCAGAAAACCCAGAGGTGAAGAGGTTACCGTCCCTAGGCTATCTTCAGCTTCCTGTCACCAGCATCTGCTGGAGGTTATCTGCTTTCTGCCTCCACCTCTGCATGGCTAGCTACTCTGTAATCCCATTCTGTCAAAATGATCCAATATTTTAAAAGTCCTTTTTAGGCTCCATCAGATCATTCTGACAGAATGAGGTTAGGAAGCATCTACAAGTGCAGTTGGCTGCTCTACGAGTGCAGATGCCTGGAGATCTGAGGGCTGTGACCTCTGGAGGAAAGCGGGAGCAGGGGACAGGATGGGCCTGGGCAGCATCTCCTTAAACCTGCAGCTGCAGCCAAACTAGTAGAGTTGACCATGACTTTTGGGTAGATAAGGCCAACAGTGCAGTTTTTAGCAGTGAAGCTCAGCTGTTAAAACTCCTGAACTACAGGTACTTCAAGACAAGTGGCACTAACCAGATTTCCGAAAGCAGATGGTGACTCTCTGCAATTCTGTCTTTGCTGCTTTGTTGCAGTAGGACAACAGCCCACTGCATCAAATGCATTCTTCCCAACACAGCTTCCCTCTGTCAGCATGAAGACATGGGGGTAGGAAAAGGGAAAAAAAATACAATCCTAGAAGAAAATAAAAACAGTGCTCATCTGAGGTAGTGGGAAGTAAAATATTTTACAGCAGTGCAACATAGTGGTGTACTTACAGAGTGATATCTGTTGAAACAAGAAGGTTAATGCACTCATATCCCAGCTATAATCAAATCAAAGATATACAGATCTGTAGTGCACTGAATGAAAGTTTATTCTGTCTGTGTGAGTGTTCGTAAGACAGATTGCTGCTAGACAAAGACAGACTTCCTATATATTCATTTGCAAAATGCAACATGGTGTTACCCTGAATGTGAAACATGAGAAATCAGACAGGACAGGCAAAGCTCTTTGAAACTATGTGCATAAGATGCTGTTATGGTTTTGATTAAAGGTTTGATTAAGCCAGCTTTAATTTTTCCTAAATTGATTGATTTCCCCTGAAAGAAACAGCACACTACTCACAGCCCCAAACAAATTCAAAAAGTCTCGTTATCAGATTGTGTCTTAATGAAAGTAAGAAGCTTAGCTCACTTGTAAGTGGAAGGTCTCCAAGCGCCGCGATAGTAACAGATGTACGGATCCGTAGTCTCTAGGTGAATGAGGACAAAGGAGTGTCTCAGTTTCATGTGTTGTGTTATTTATATCGTTATGTCTGAGATTTCATCCAGCACTGTCAGATAATACTATTTATGAACTACTTCAAATTCTGTAGTTTATGACCTAGATCAGAAAATAGACACACAACATTTTTAACTACATTTGTTTCATGTATCTCTTAAGCTAGAGAATTAAGACCTTTAAAATTGGGCTAATGCTTTTTACTATCTCTTTTCTTTGGAAAAGATTGAAATTTCCCAGGCTTAGACTCTTTTCCTGTTTCTTTATGACATCGTAAAATCAACATAAAAGATTTGGTGGAAACGCAGTCAGAACGTACGGGTCCAGCAAAGCATCTCTTAAACAAATCCTTAACCCAAGGGTCATAGCTGAGAATAGCACCTCGGTGGTCCTGGGGCTGCTCTGTGTTGGTGTCCTGGATATGCACGTTGCTATGAACAGCAGATAGTCTGCAACTCTGTGTGAGAAGTATCTTATTCCGGAGATCTGGCCCGTATTCTTTTTTTTATGCAGGTTGTACACCTTCATATGTATCTGAAGGTGTAGACACTACTTAGAAGGCAACTGCAGAGATAGTCCTTCGGCAAGTCCTTACTAGCTTTGACCTTTCTAATTTTTTGAATGAAAGTTAAATTGTAGCTATCCTGAAAATGGAATAAATATTTCCATGAATCAGACAGCATGAGTGATCAACTTGGCCCAGGACTTGGCTTTTAGTTTTATTTTTCTATGTGGAGTTAGCAGCACAATCATGTACTAGAAAACTATCATGTATTGACTAACATAAAGCAAAGTTGCTGAAGTACATGAAACCTTTAAAGGGAGCATTTTTTTTTAATCTATGCCTGTCTTGTTCAAGTCACTTCCTCCAGCCAAAAGCCAGTGTTTTTTTCTGTAAAAACAATTGGCCATGTCCTGGGAGATACTGACCACTGACTACTGTCTTCTGTCATTTCCAACTAAAGGTCATTGACAGTTCTAGCCTCTGCGAATTCAGCTCTTGATGGACTTTCATTATTCCTTATTCAGGCAGACCTTTTCCTGAAAACAAAATTTTCTTAAGGCTGATCTGTGACAGCTTTTGAATCACTGTGACTGTATCACAGTTAAAGTTAAGAGCAGTGGAACTTGTCAGTTTAAATACATTGGTACTGGTTTGGAAGAGCCCCTGCTTATTTCTTTGTTTTTACAGAGCTTTACAGATTTAACTGTATCTGTACAAACACATTTAAATGCTGATATTTTTTTTTTAACATTGTAAGCACACAAACTAGAAGTCAGAGCTTTAGGAACTGGCTATTTGTATTACCCGATTCTCTACTTTGATTTCTGCTTTCCTTGTCAATGACTGAGCCAGATGACTGGTCACAAAAGCAATTTAAAGTCACTCCACCAGAGCGATTGCAGCTGGTGCAGAAGCCTGGGTAGTGCAGGTGCTGCTTTCTCAGTAGCGGTGTAAAAGTGTGGATCTCAGCACAGACTTGCATTTTTATTGTTTTTAGCGGTACTTGCTCCTACAGCAACGCTTCCAGCAGTCCTTGCACTGACTTACCAACAAGCTCAAGCTATACAAATTGCAGCAATTTTAGATAAACTAACCATTATTAGTGTAGAACCTCGAAAAACTTCGCAATACGTAAGCTCTGCCTTTTGTGTGCAGACCCAGGGGTTTCAGAATGGCATATACAGAGAAAGATTCATAATGATCTAACAGACATTAATGAATCTTTTCTAAAGGTTTGGGGATCGCTGCCAGACTGGAAGAGTTATCATATTGTTTCCTTGAGCCGCATTGCTCTGGCATTCACCGAACATGAAATTGAAGAGCTGGACTTGCATTCTATCGACACCATTTCTGTACTTAGTCAACAAACAGAATGGACTCTTACCCAGGTATGTTATTGAGTGTACTCCTGGTGAAAGGCTCTGGATTCAGGCCCTTGGGACTGAAGTCCTGGAATCACCTAGGAAACAGATACAGCAATCCACAGTACTCCCTGCTGCTTTTCTGCAGCTGTGACCCCAGTCACTGGGCAGGTAGGTCAGCGCTGATGTCTGCCTGGCTGCTGCCTTCACCGGTGTGATGGCCAAGAGGCCATCAATCACTGCTAATTGTGGTGGTGACGAGTGTATTCTTTAGCACTTGCCCACTAAGTAGTAGAAAGAGGTCATCAGCTCTTCTCACACTGGCCCCAAAACAGCCACTACTGCTAGGAGATGTTAGCCCTTCCTAACTAAGAGTAATCACTGAAGAGGTAGTGTGCCCCCCAACACCAGCATCCATTGCCCTAGAAGCCTAAGTTATCAGCAAATATGCTCCTCTCATCTTCCTTTCCTTGAATAACTTCTAGTTATGTCAATGGGACTTTCATAATAAGAGTTAAAAGCTTTTATTTGTTTATGCAATTGGCAGCGTATTTCTGACTTTGTGACCCATACCATCAGGGCTCCTTGGTCGCACAGATGCTCGCATGGTGGCATACAGCTTTGGCAGAGTATCACAAATCTGTTTAATAGATTCTTGTTCTGAAGAGCGCCATCAGAAGGAAGCACTTGGGAGGATTTTATGCAGTACTAATTGGCTTTTGAGGTTTCCTGCTGTCAGTAAGAATAGCTAGTTGAAAGAGATTCATCCTGCCTAACTTCACTTGTCTGAAAGTTAGGCAGCTAGTTTAAGCTAGTCATTTGAGGCTTAGCATGGTGGATAGATCAGGAAATCTTGGAAGATGCTTGTTTCTTTCACGGATTTTGGAGGATGCATTGGTGGCAGGCTTAAGCTGGACACACAGTTTCTAAATGGTTAGTTTAGGATGAGCACCATCCTAAGTGACTTAGGCTTGCAAAGGCATTTTGGTACCAATATCCCATTCATATCTTAAAATTAATCCTAAATGCAGGTTACCACCTATATATGACACTTAAATAAGACAAGACAACCTGAGTGTTAGAAAAAATAAAAATTTCATATTGATCCCCTTGAGTAATTTATGTTTTCTTCTAGCAATTTAATTGAATTGGGCGGTTCTGCTAGGCGATTCAACACCTGTTTCTTCTGGTGAAGTATTTCCTTGTGACCTGGCAGAAGAGGTACAGAGGGCTTTCAAATCACTTGCACATGGGTTGTGTAACAGTGCCCTGTTTAAGTGTCACATACAGATGGTGACACTGCTCCTCCTGAAGCCCATGGCAAAACCCCAATTAATTACATTGGGGAGGCTCAGGATTCTATATGGCCCATTGCTTCTGGTAAGATTTTGAGCTTCTAGTAACAAAATCTTCAATTATATTGGCTCTGTTCATGCATAGTATCTTACTGCTTTTGTAGGCAAGATCTATTTTGGAAGGTTTTCTAGAAGACTCTGGCCAGACGATCAGTACACTGAAAAGCTTTGATTTAGTTGGATTAGGAGCTATTCTCTGTGCTTTGAACTCCACAGAAATCATGTCCATAAGGACTGCTGAATTCAGGTACTGCATTTAATACTTAATGAAATATTTATTAGTATCTCTATTGATAAAATTTATTGTGCAATTTGTTTTCCTTCAAGATTTCCAGAGCCTGAAGGACACTTTTTTACATTTTAAATGCTTTTAGAAAGGCAATAACTGTTATGGAAGGCCTACACTAGTTGTCTAAAATATATTCTATTCTAGGTTTCCTCTGCAATTTATATCCCGCCATTTAAGTATTGCATTGAGAAACCTAGGTTTTTGCTCAACACGTTAAACATTAATATGCAATTTGTGTACATATATTTTAAATCAAAAATGAGTTTATAGTCTTCTTACAGCAGACTTAAGTTTATTCCAGGCATATTTAGTATTGCATGCAATTGCAGCATGTAACGTTAACCTTGTTGCCTTTTGCAGTGCTGCTGTTGCAAGAATTGGCCTGTTGTTTTGTAGCACCCCTGTTCTGAGGCAGTTTAAGAAGATGACAGAATCTGTGTTTGGTACTGCTGCCAGCTGGAATGGCTCTGTCTTACAGGAAATTGGTACTATAGCAGGTAACAAAATTTGGACTCCAGATAGGGATGGTTCTGAAGCATTGTTATTAAGCATTGAGAGACAGGTTCACATAGCAGTGCATTTTTCTAGACTGGCAAAAGACATTTCTTCCAGAGAGAAGTCACCTGCAGGGATGGACATCTAGCAATTTCATTAGCACTAAGGTAAAATCGTGATGCTCTCCATAAGGTTCTCTGAATCTGCTCAAACTGACCTTAGGGAGCAGAGCCTGAAGTCATTTGGGTCCTGTAAGTTGGAAAGGGTAAATCAAGTGGGCAAAACCAACCAGAATTTCAGACCCACTCACTATTTGTGAACACTGCTGCTACAAAAGTGGCTGTATTGGGTCGGAGCAGTGCTCTAGCTGGCCAAGCATCCTGCCTCTGTTGAACAGTGGCCAGAATGGGCTGCCTGGGGAAGAGTGAAAGAGCAGAGTTGGCCTGGAGTGATACTTCTCCAGAGTGCTTGCACAGCCTCAGAGACTTCCTGAGTCAGAGGTGACACACAATTTTGTTCATGGATTTTTTTTTCCCTGTGATCATTTAACTGCACATTGAACTCATAAATTTTAGCATCCCCGATGCCTGTGGCAATGATTCCACACCGTAAGTGTCTAATGGGTGAAGAAGTAACTCTCACTGCATGCTCATGCTCCCTAATCTTGCATCAGAAGAGGCTGTGAACAAGCATTCCCTAATCGCACTGCTTATGATTTTATTGATTTTTATCATTGTCTCTTTCCCAAGATAAAGTAACTGGGGTAGAGTACATTCCATACCAATGGTTAAGGTCAGATGATTTGTAATGTTGGAATATAATGAAAGAAACAAAACAAAGAACCAGTATCTCTCTCCATAACGCACTGGAGTAAACAATTTATTAGATATTTTGTACAAATGCTTAAATTTGTATTAGCCTAAAAATAAATCTAATAATATTAACTGAGTTTTGTTCCTATTGTTGGTTGTTTTTTTTTCCCAGGTGGTTTGAATGAGACTGAATTAAAAGCTTTAGATAAAAACTTGATGCCGTATTTCCAGCCAATAGCAATAAGGCATATACCTCCTGAAATTTTCCAAGTAAGAACTCAATTACTGAAGAAGTAACCAAATTTCTATTGTTTTTACTCTAGTATAAATAAACTCCAGCACTGATTTATAGTTTGGTTTGGGGTTTCAGCAACAATTTTTCTATGGTGTGTTAAGTGAGAGGCAGTCAAGGATCTGAAACATTAACTTTCAGCCATATCATCTGTATTTGTGATGTCCATAAAATATGCTAGACAAGCTTTATTTATTCTTCAGAATGTGTCCCAAGGAAAAAGCAAAGTTCTAGGGTCAGAAAGCAGGGAATGGACTCTCTTTCTTCCAACACTGTCTTCAGATCTGACTTTTATTCTCTGTTTATTAACATTTGCAAGGATGCTATCATAGCTACAAATTTCTCTGCTAACTATGTAGGAGCTTTTTGATTATCCTAAAATCTGGCAACATTCTCCTGAGTTAGCTCTGAAAAACAGATTGTCCAGGCAGATACAGATTGGAAAGGAATTACATCTAATTACAGCAGTTCTGAATGTGGGCCAGAAATTAGAACATGGATCTTGAGATCATTGCCCCAGACTTTATTTGACTTAGTGACAAGATTAATATTCTGCCTAGGCTGGTCTCTTTCAGATGCTTGGGCAAGCAATGTACTTATGGGCAGATAAGCTAAACAGATAGTTAACTGTGTCAGCTTCCATAAAACAGAAAAACTCTTTGAACACTGACTGTTCTGCACAGTACCACTGACAGTTTACATAAGCCTGCAATGTCCTTAGTGAAACTATTTCTTTGAAAAACAGGCAAAACTGAAGATCTATAGCATCTTGAAGAATTTCTTTCAATAGCATACATTTTTGTTAGTAAGAATAGTAATGATACTACAAAATGTGCTTAAAGAATGGGGCACCTTCTCGGAAGAGTTTTCTATATTTGAAAGATTCAAAGCAGATTTTGGTTTTACACGGGTTTTGTATAACTTCATTTTATGCCTGTATACATTATTCAGATTTTGATTTATGAAAAATTACATTGTATTATGGACTTCAGTTGAGTTAAGAAGAGGCTCAATTCAAAATTTATGGACCTGTAGGCATTTACATGAGTTTACTCAGTTTAAAAGAGCACACCATTTGGCAGACAATAAAACATTGGGAAGGGTTTGCTTCATTGTCTGACCTACTTGGAAGGGGAATTTAGCCTTTCTAAAGTAGAACCTGGATGCAGAATTGTTGCAGCAAAGAAGGCTTGTTGTGTAGGAGGGCTAAAATTCTTGCGACTGCAGAACGTTAACTAGAATCAAAGTGATCCAGCATGCCCAGTACATGCAGGCTTTACAAACTGGTTAATTGCTATGTGATATAAGATAATTACTGTAAGAGATGATTGCTGTGTTTCATTTTTAAACACAAGTTTTCTTATGACCAAACTTGGAAGATTTTCAATCTAAAAGAGAAAATTGAATAATGAGATTAAAGCATGGGTTTTTTCATCTCATTGCTCTACTGCTAACTATAATCAAAGGTCAAACATAGGTTCAAGTGAGGTTGCTTGGGAGCAGATATGAGAGGAAATAAATGAAAACATAAGAGGATGCTTAATGTCATCAGTCTTTGAACAAATCAGAAAAGAAATGGCTGGAAAATTAAACTCCAGCAATATATTGAAGAATTGTCCAATACAGTGTTGACATGGAAAGCTTCTCAAGCTGTCAGATCCCAGCAGCACAGAGAAGGGTGAAAGATAGATGAGTGGTCAGTGAAGTAAATGAATGCAGAGGATTTTTTTAAGCTCAATTGAGCTCTTTTATAGCAACACAACGTTGAAGGCTACTTCCCCTTAATCCAAATGCAAGACAGTGCTGACTTCTGATTCCTTACCTGCCTCATATAATTGACAGCCTAAACCAATTTTTCTGGCTTTTATTCCTCCTAGGCATTGTCCCCAGAACAAATAGCAAACCTGGGCCCTGAAAATGCCGCCATGGTTACCAGATCGCAGCGTGAGCATCTGAATGCATCACAGCTCCAGAGCCTTCAGCTTGCGCTGGACGGAGCCAGGTCAAGCACCCCAGAGACACAAAACAGTGCAAGCACTACACAGGCGGTGCAAACCCCAGCTCCAAGTGGTGAGTAGAGTCACTCCCTCCTCCTCCTCCTTAGAGGAGAAGGACACACACACCAGTGGGGTGTCCAGTCTTGCAGCATCCACCAAGATTTTAAAGGTGGGTTACAGTGAATTTTCTAGCAAACTTTTTAACTCATGCCTCAAATCACATGCCTGACCAAGAAAACAGGAAGGATGTTGTTGGATTTACCTGCAGCAAGAGATAATGGAGACAGACTGTCAGATGGCATTAGCAGCTATATGCTGCTACTAGCATTACACTATGCTAAGCGCTAACTTGTGTAAAACGTAGTCTGAAACAGTGAGCTTTTCCGTCTTCTTCTTTCCCATATTCTTTGCCTAAATTTAAGGCAGGGCTCTCCATCTCTGGACCTTCAGATCACAACCTTTATCTGCAGCAGAATCTTGTTTTCAGAGCTGCAAGGGGGAAAAGAGGTAGCACTCGAGTGGATGAGCATCTTTATCCAGACTGTAGGATCCCTTGAACGTTTTTCCCATCCTATTTGGAATTAAAGCCTATTAGTACCTATGCTTCAGTGGTTTAACATTTAACTTCTCCATATTGCAGTTTATACTGGGCAAATAATGCTGGCAAGTATGTTAGTGGATGTTTTACAATGAGTGAGAGTTTGCACAAAGTCAAGCCAACCTTGAGAACTTATCTCTATTAGACAGTAATTATTGTTGCTTTCAGTGACACCAGCGAGACATAAGCTGTTGAAGAAGAGAGAGGGATGTTGAGGTGCTAAAATAGGAGTAAGGGAGACTAAATTGCTATGATACCCTTGTGGGAATTAGAGCAGACCTTCCCAGAAGCACCTGAGTGGTGCTGTCAGCCCAGCTCCCTCGTGTCTGTCACCTGTTCCCTCCATAGATGTTCCAAAGGGAGGAGGTTTCTGGGAAAAAGATCACCTGAGTTCTTGAGCTTCTTGTTCATTATTCTTATCTCTAGTGAGTATCACCCGTATGAAATGCTTCTCTTCAAAGCTGTGTATGTTGAAGTGGAAGTGACCATTCTGACCGGTGTCATCTTTTGAGCAGCTGAATGTAATTAGGATTCACATGTTGGAATCTGCTGCACCTCTTTGGGGTGGTATACATGAGACTGTACTAGACCTGAACTGTATCGTGACACTAAGACATAATGCTTTCTGCTTTTCAGGTACTCCTTGTTTGAGTGGCTTTGGCATCTGGTTGTGTGCTGTGTTTACACTGCACCTGCCTTTCTGAATCCACGATTGTTAAGCTTGAGGTAAGTTATATTTTGAATAAGAGGTAGCTTTATAACAGAAATGTCGCTCACCTCTAACAGTGAACAACACGGGGTGAAGGACTGTGGGACCCCCATCCTGCTTTGAATACAGAGATAACAATTTCTGAATAATTTTTCTGTATTACAAAGGTGTCTTGAACCTCTGATAGACTATCTTAATCTAATCGAGGGGAAAGCACTTTAGACTATCGTTGCTGTAAAGCCAAAAGTATATTTAAAATTCCATGTAACACCAATCCATTACTGCATTGTTATTTGGAACATGTTGTTGGTATTAATCTGTATTTTGCTTGTTCCAGTCTATTGATAAGATTTTATTCCACAACCGCTTTGATAATCGGCAGTTAAAAGAATGTTGCGGTGAACTTTCATTGGATTTTACTGTTTTGACAGGCTAAAATGTAACAACAGCACTGGTGGGCTTAAGGTATAAATTCCAATTAAGCCAACTAAATGCTTAAGTGTTTTACTTAGTCTTTAAGTCTCCAAATTAAGGTATGTCAAAAGACTTAATATTTTTCTTTGCTTTTTGATTTTCAGTGTCCCAGAGCTTACCAAGGAGATGCTGGAGATAAAGAGTTGCAGCTCCGCATGAATAGTAGAATCAAGAGGCTCTGAGATGCCTGAGTGCAAAGTGGTTGATTTCTTAAAAGCAACACCATCTGCGATCATGATGTGAAATACCCGTTTTCCCTACTTTTACCATTAACAAGTAACACAGGATCCCTCCAAATACTTCAGACAAATTTCAAAACTGGAAATGGCTTATCTGTCTCGTGAGAAAATCACTGAAAGATATGGTTTAGGGAGGCGTCTGAATGACCTAGGGGACCCGTAGCAGGTGACTGTTACCTGGAGGCTGTGGTGTTTAACCCAGTGCTTTTTATGTTGGCTAATTTGGTCACATCTGTTGGGTTTTCTTTTTATACTTTGAGTGTACATTCCTCTGGACAGAGGCTATCCTTCTGTGTGACGCAGTAGAAACCGGACTAAAAGTTACTCCTGTTGCACTAAAATAACTTCATCTCTGGGCTGCTGGTTTAAATCCTGCTCAGATAAGAAATGATATGTTCTTATAATTTAAGCACCTGTACGAAATGTAGTTCCCTGTGGCTGTATGTATTCAACACAGAACTGTTGACACAGAGGGCATTGGTAATACTATTAGTGTTTCATGCGACAAAATGCACCATGGAAACCTGCTTATGTTCATTATCAGATAGTCGCTTCACTTCAGGCAGGGTTGAAGCATACACCTGGGAATAGTAAGGGAAAACTGCTCACTGGGTCAAAATACTACTAGGACTGTTAATCCAGTACTTTCCACAAGCTCTATAATAACTAATTTCTCATAGTTATAAACCACAAATATTTTCATGTGTTTTATCATCATATGGCTTATATGTCTGTTTTTCATGCCACGCCTCAGTCTTTTAAACAATGGAAAAAACAGAGATATTAAAAATCCTTTGCATGTCAACATACATTTTGGTGTCATTCGACATGATTTTATGCCAAAAATGCGTGGTTGTGTTTTCCATTTTGACATTGCAAAAGTCTATCTTTTCTAGACTAAAAAAGGCAATGCATAGACTTAAAGTTTGGCTTTTTCATTTACAGCTGTACTGTAGTAAATGTCTTTCAAACTTTTATTTGTATTTCTTTATGGCAAACATTACATTTGGCTTCTCAGCACTGAAAGCAGAACTGAAATTTTGCTACAGGTGGGGATGCAATAGGATTGGGGCTGAGAGGGAGAGTGGAGGGAAGAGGCTTGCTGCTTTTGCTGCTGCTGGGGGAAGGGTGAATGTCAGCTGTGGCTGCTGTTGGGAATAACAGCTTCCACCGCAGTCCCATATATTCTGTAATTCAGATATATCAGAAATAATCCTACAGCAGCAGGAGTCAACCTGACTTTCAGGTTTGTAACTGGCAAAGTAGTCAGTGAGAGCACAGCCATTTTTCACCCTCTCCTGTTCCCTCTCCCCCTTTCGCAATCTGCTGCTCTAGGAACTGCCTTTGCCTGTAACTAACCCTGGCAAGTGTGACATGATGTTACAGATAATACTACATGCTTTAGTTTTGCATTTTATGAGCAAAGAAATACTATTGTTGCAAACTGCCTTGCACCTTTTTCTCTAATGCTAAGATTCCAGCTTTTCTCGCTGCGTTTCCTTTTCTGCATGTGACATTTATTTAAATAGAAAAAAAATTATCAATCCCAGCAAATACATGCAAATGCCCCCTAAAACTGAAAAATGTTTCAGTGGATCAAATACATTATAAAGATTTATCTGTTTTTTCACATTAAAAAGCTCTGTCTCATTTAGATGTGAAAGTACTAAGAGGTTGTTTGATTTCTAGAAATTGCCTGACTTGAATTCTGTATCCACTTCAGTGAAGATACAGGAGAATATTTTCATAGTCAAGAAGACAGCATTTCCAGTTCAGCTGTTTAAGTCAGATACGTGACTTAGCTATCCCAAGCACTTCAAAAATCTATATGAGCTGAAAATGATCTTCTGTCGATGTACCTGGGAGTGATTCCGTCTGCAATTATGCGAGTCAGAGTTTAGCTTTTAATTGGAGCAGGAGTGAGCTCTTTGTTTTGTGCCATCTGTGCTGTAATTTCTTTCAAGCACAAGTGCTTTTAAATAGTTGGAACGCCTTGATTATTTATTTATTTTATTAAATTAATAATTATGTTAATAACTTTGGCATTGCATTTACATTTGGTCAAAGACATATGTGTTTCTTACAGGAGTAGTGTAGGAAGGCTAAGTGTGGAACACCCACTTAATGTACTTATTTCATGGTGAGATTACAAATCCTGTTTGGTTTGTAACATGGTGTGAGCATCTTGGATGGTGAGTATTGTAGAAAAGCAATTTTACTTTTGCCAATGTACTTCTTGTAAAGGTCACTGATGGAAAAACCCATTCTACAAAACCTGTGATTCATGAGATACCTCCCTCAAAACTGTTGCAACTGAATTCTGTGGGAAGAATAGATGGATAGGAGAGAAAGAGATGGAGAGCATGAGTATCCATGGTATGTAATCCATATGTGTAATCTGCTATCCGTTCACAATCCGAAGCACATTTCCAGTGCCAAGAGGAAACTGAAACATGTACACTTTCCTTTTGATTCCTGTTAAACAAACCACAGAACCCCTTAATGCAGGCATCCATGCCATAAGATACTGCTAGTCATACCGATCTGTCCCTTGTGCATATGTATATTACATACAAAATGCACCTGATGACTTTCACGGGAATGCATTTACGGGAAAAACGTCCCAGAGTCCCTCTCTTTTCACACCATCAGGATTTTGGGGAAGAATATACTACAAAGAAATGTATAAAGATTTCTTTGATCCTTAAAGAAATATTGCTGTTTGTTGTAGATGTGGCTAATGTTTGTTTAAACCAAGCTTAATTTTTCCTATATCCTTTTAGTTCTAACATTTATATTTGAGAACGAAAAAAAAGTCAGATTAATGCATAAATCTGCATGTTGTGAGAATTGCCGCTCTCCTCTCCCCTTGTGACTACTCTGATGGTTGCTAAGCACTGCCGTACATGCTGCAGGATATACATTCGACTGCTGACAGTCTGACATAACTCTGGTGTAGGCCTGGCTCTTCTGAGTGTTGTGAACCATGTGACAGGTGGCCCTGTCCAGCAGTCTGTATGAGGAGGTATTTAATTTAATTCATTTGATTGGATGTAGGATTCTTCAGGGGTTAATAGACGGGAAGAAATACTTTGTTGGCTTATGATTTCAGTGCCTGACACCTTTATATTCAGAATTATGTTTAGAAAAGGGAAGGAGGCTACTAGTTCTGATTCACTAATAGCGAAAATATCCCTACCACCTGGTATGGAGGAAATGCCACATTTATGGTATCTTTAAATCCCTGAAAACAACTATCCATCCACAGTGTCTGAAAACCGTCCCCGTTAAAGCTGGCATTATGGCTGTTGTCAGGTTTTGCGCCGAACATGGGATGTTTGACTCCCAGTGATCTCAATCTGTCACATCAGAGCTAACCAACTCCTATCAGAGTGAGGCTCTAAAAAAAAAAACAAAACAAGGCGTCCTTCTTTAATTTTAAGAAGTCCTTTATGCCTCTGTATAATCTGCTCAAATATTCCAGAGGCAATTGTGTACTGCATTATGGCAGATTTAGCTTATCACTTGCCTGCTGCCTCTATCTTAGGATCATCACCACCTGATTTGTTTTCCCATAACACAGATTGCAGCCCCATCATATTAGACTGGGACCTTGTTAGAGTCCCATTGTCTACGCAAATTGAAGCAGATGTGAGACATGCCTCCCAGGTGTGCCAGCCAAGTTTATTATTTACTTTTAAAAAACAGTTATGGGAGAGGCCTGACTAACTCAAATGACACACAAATAAGCAAGGAATCAAATAGTTGCCCTGAATGTGTCACTTGAGCAGGTAATCCTGTAGCATTGGCCATAGTCATAGTGCACTTGCTGGTATTCTGGCTGTTACTGTGTTCTAGTTACAGATACTACATGCTGCTTCCGAATGTTCACACAGCCAGTTACGGCATATGTGGTACCTCATTCCCTTGTGATGGGCCATCTTCCTTAGAGAGAAGTAGCAATCAAATTTCAAATAATCTCTTCCTTTTCTTTCACCACCTCTCCCCCTCAAAAACGACTGATATTCTAGGCTGGTACACAACTTTAAGCCATGTAGTCTCTTTATCTCAGTGAAAATATGTTTGGTAAGTGTGTGAGCTTTTTTTTTTTTTTTAAGCAGGGTCTATAGATACATGGGCCTAAGGAGGGCTAAGAACCTTATTTTACTTCCCTGTAGTCCTGATTAGTAAAATATTCTCTCCTGTGTCATGTGATATGGAATGGCCATGTGGACTGCTTACTCCATTGCTGTTGAGGTGAGGGGTCTGACTTTCCTTTCCAGTAAGGCAGGAGGGATACTGGATAGAAAAGACAGGTCTGCGAAGAATAAACACAATTCCAATGTAAGTTAAATTTCTTTTATCAGTACCCCAGAACATCTGGAATTGCTCCTCAGAAACAGTATCTTGTGCATTGTTATACAGCATGCTTTTGAACATGCAGATAAATGACAAACTTTTCAGAGAACAAAATTAATCTGGGTACCATCCAGGTATCCAGAACTTCATATCTCAGTAAAGTGTTTGATCCATTATCAGACTATCTTTCCATATCTATCTACTCAATCCCTAAACAGAGAAATTATGAGACTGGCTCATATACCCCACCTGACCTTGTCTGGTATTAGGACCTGTAGCAGTTTTGTACCATAGGATATTTTAATCAAAATATACAACTGGTTCTTTAATTGTACCCAGAAACAGATAGTCTAGAAATGTATTACATTTTTTCTGCAGTGAGTAGCAAGCAGTGAATGTCCATCTGTCTCTTCCTGCCCTTCCTGTTCAGCATCAGTCTGCTTTTCCCATCAGGATTAATGAGAGGATTTTCTTGCCCTCATGATGCAGAAACACAAGGCATGTTACAATCCAAGTGACTATACATTGGAGTATTAAATGGAGGAACTGTGATTGCTGGATTTCTTGCTTTGCTGGCAACAGTGTAACATTTATCTTCTCATGTTTTAGCTGGTATTAATTAGGCCTACAAATATTTAACAGCATCTCACTTCATGTCTGTGATCTTCCCTTTGGGGGACAAGGAGAAGAGAGGCCAGGAGTAAATTCCTAGAGCAGAAATATGAAAATAGTGGAAAATACTAATCTGTCACAAATACAGCAGGATAATGTCTTCTGATACTCTTTTCCCCAGTAATTTTTAACCGTTGTATAGAAAAGAACTGTATTGATTTATTAAAGAATAGCCATTGCTATAGCTAAATCATGTGTTGGTTTGATGCACAAGCTAAAGCTGCCCTAGGTCATCTTTAACTGGGGACTGACAGGTTTCAATATTTAATCAGATGTCAGAAAACAACTTAGATCACAAACAAGTTCTGAATATATCCTGTATGAACTGAGAAAGGGGTAGAGAGAAGGGATGTCAGCTCTCTGCCTTTAACATATCTATGAAAAAAATTCCAGAAATGCCTCTGTCAGTGTTTTTATTAGCTACTTTTATTTCAGTATTCATCCTTTTAGAAGTGTTTACATCTAACATATTAAATGTACATATTTCAATCAAGCCTGTGTCAAACAGCTAACCTGGCTAAGTTGAGCCAGTGCTCTAAGACATAAACTGTACTTTCAGACCTTACTGTTAAACTTGTGTGTAGTGGTGGAAGTGCCACAGCATTGCAACCACAGAGGTTGTACTTACGTAGGTGCACTTTCTCCCCCATTGTTGCAGTCTATACCATGGACCTGGGGAGTTCTGTCAAATGCTGTTGTCTTCAGTACAAATTCTCCAAGTCCTGGATTTGGGTTCCTAACATGTGTCCTCAGGTGGGCAACTTACTGGTAATTACATCAAACATTATTTGATGGTGAAAGTTATTCAATACCCATTTAAAATAATTAGTATATTAGAGTTCAAATCTGTTAAACTTTTCAAATGTAGCATATAACCTCTTCTTTTAGGGCATTGTAAGTTTAAGATAAGAGATACTATGGAGCTTGTCAATGAGTTGTATTGTTGTACTTGTAAACACAGTGATCTAAGAGGACAGGCTTTGATTCCTGATATCTGAAAATAAGTAAATTTGTTTCTGTCACACTGTGAAAGTTAGACTCAATAGGAGCTACTAATCAGTTCTCTTTCAGGGAATATGTAAGCCCTTTAAAGACTTCAATGTTTATGCTACATTTTAAACAAGAAAACGAAAGATTGCAGTTAGGATCTCTTTTATAAATTTTCAAACAATATATAGACTTCTGCTGTGGGAAATTTTCTGTACATCCTTCTGTAACAGTAAAGTTCTTATGCTATTTCCTTCAACAGGGTGTGAAGTAATATAAACCAAGAGATTTTTAAGAAATAACTTACTCTTTCTGAAATGCTATAAAAAAGCAAAGCACTACTGTTTAGCTGGGATAACCTGTTACCTATTTTCCAGTCATTGGAAATCCCATTCCTGTGGGGCTATTCCTAGCTTTCTTTGTTATTGACTGTTGAATTTTTTTTACAGAGAATATTGGAGAATTATTAAGAGTACTGCTTAAGAGGAGAGATACCTCTTTGAGCTGCACACTGGACCGCTATGATGGTGATGCCCTCCTTCAGTTTTAGGGATTCAGGACTGCAAAAGGCAGCATGCTAACTCGCAAAGCCCTACTGTTGCAAGGAATAATTTACTTTTTCTCTTGGAAGACTTGCATACTCTCTTGGGCTACTAAACATGAATCAAGTCCATTGCTCGTTTTCACAAAACATGGTAATAGCTATTAAATATCAACTGCTCAACTAGCCAAATGTCTGATGGCTGAATTACATGGCGATCTCTCTCCCCCGTTCATTCTGGGCACTTGTTTCACTGACAGGCATCTGCCTGGCGCTTGGGGCCGGGCGGTGCTGCCGGGGCGTCACCCGCCCAGGAGCTCTCCTGGCTGCACAACTCCGTTCTCTCCTTACTGCCACTGAACAAAGAATCTCGATTTTATTCATCTAAAAGGGCCTCTGAAGAGTTTAAGGCAAGAAAGGGACCGTGGCCTGCTCCGCCCTCGGAGCCGGACACCCTGCGCGGGACCCGACGTGAGAACTCCACTCCTCAGGGCCCGCCGGGGAGTCGGGCCCCGCTGACCCTGGGCCGCTCCCCTCACAGCGCTGGGAGTAGGAGGGCTGAGGGAGGCCGGAGGGTTGCGTCGATTCCCCCCCATCCGCGCTGGGCTGACGGGACGGGGCTCACTTCAAGGCTA
>NW_009596702.1:0-369 GCF_000690535.1 Cariama cristata
CGCCCCCCTTTTGGGGACGCCGGTGATAAAGCGCTTGGGTTCGCTTTTCCCACCTCAATTCCTGGGCTAAATCTCCTTTTTTCCCCCCCCCAAGGATGATGTAGGTGGACAGCAGGAAAGGTGACGCCTGCGGGTGATGGGAACGCTGGAACCAACCCCAAATCTTGTTGGATTTCCCTCGTTCCGCTCACGGAGCTTACGCGATGCTTTGTAATGAAGCGTTTTTAATTAACGCCGGCCAAGAAAATAAGCTGAGACTTTGGTTTAAATGCCTAAGCCCGGTCTTCATCCTCGGGGTGGGATCCTTGGGTGCTCTCCTCCAGCGCCCGTTGAGGTTCTCCACGCACCCCAACCTGGAGCAAGCGGATG
>NW_009596702.1:510-1799 GCF_000690535.1 Cariama cristata
CTCCCAGCCACCCAAAAAAAAAATAGAAGGACATTTTTTTTTTGGGGGGGGGAGGAGGATGGAGAAGTCCCCAGGTCTCCTCCAACCATGAGATGGGAGTTGTGGGTCCAGGAGGGGAGCGGGAAAGGTGGAAATTTGACTCAAGTTGAGGTTTTGGGGGCACTTGGGTGGGTGAGGAAGACTTGGGGAGATCTGGTTCACGTGATTTTTAGAGTTGCTCCATTGTAAGACCAATCAACGTGAGCTTAATTGCACCGTGCCACAGATTTCCTAATTTTTTTAAATGTATTTTCCTTGCTCTTTTCTAATCCGATTTAATTTTGGGACGGGGTAGCGTCAGTATTTAGCCTTTTCGGTTTAACCCTTCAGGTTATCGCTGATTTTCTAGACGATGCCCATGAGAAGACCGTGCCCTCCTTGGGCACGCTGAGCTGTTCCACCCACAAAATAATTAACGGCCATAATTAACGACACTAATAGGGTGGATAAAAGTCCTCGAACGTCGTCTTTTCTTTCACATCCTCCTTCTCCAATGTCCTCCTCTTGGAGTAGACGTTCAAAGGACCCCAGTGTCTGATTGAGCGGGATGAAACCTCCTTAAATTTGGGGAAACGTGGCTTCTCCACACCAGATTTCTTCTCAAAAAGCAGGGAGCAGCTCACTGGGGCGAGATGCCTCCGAGCGGCCACGCTTGGTTTTACTGACCCGAGTTGTTCCAACCTTCCTCTTCCTCCTACTCGAGATCCCCTGAGTTTTTCCAGCTGGAAAAAAACTTGCTCTTGATCTCACTGGGATTTTCTGTCTTCATGAAAAGCGGTTTTGGGGCTGATTCCTCTCTGGTTCAAGCTTCTTATTCCCCAGGATGCCTTCCCCGTCACCTGGAAAGCTCTTGTAGATGCCCTCAGCAAATCCTGCTGGGAATTCCCTCCTCGGAGACTCGAGGACCCAGATTTTTCTTTCTTTTTTTTTTTTGAAGAGGGATGGGATTTTAGGTCACCTCCCATCACGAGGCATCGCGGACGGTCGTTATCTACCCAATAATCCACCCCTCTCTACCCGAGCAGGCTTCCCCACGTATAACCCCGACCTTCTCGCTCGGCTGGAACAAGAGGAGGAGGTTTGGATCCCCGATATCCCGAGCTTGGAGGAGGAAGAGGAGGAGGAAGAACAACTGGCGAGACCCCTCTTGAGGTTGCGGACGAGGAAAAGGAAATGGTGGCGAAATTACCGAGATGCCGGCAGCTCCTCCAGCTCCAACTCCTCTCATTCAGGTAAGGGATTGGTTTTCC
>NW_009596703.1:0-244 GCF_000690535.1 Cariama cristata
GACATCCGCTGAAACTCCGGCTCCTGGAGCCACTTCCACATCCTGCGGAAGGTCTCCCGGCCGGATTTGAGCTTGCTCCAGGGCTTGGGGTTCCTCAGCAGGTCCGAGAGGGTCCCTTGAGAGCGGCACAGCACCCTCTGGGCGAAGATAGCCTGGGGGATGCTGTACCGCTTGAGCTCGGTGGTGATCCTCTGAGCTACTTCTTTGGTATTGATTTCTTCCATTTGCCCTGAATTACTTCCAC
>NW_009596703.1:277-598 GCF_000690535.1 Cariama cristata
CAGAGCCCAGGATCTGCCCGTGGCTCTGGGCATTCAAGTGGGCATGGGGGTGGTGTGGGATCCCGTTGATAGGCACCATGCCAGCGGAGGTGGGGGTGAGGTGTTGGTCGCCATGCCTGGCTAACATGGCAGGGTGGTGGGCTTCAAATCCGTTGGGGGTGAGCATTTTCTCGGCGGGCATGGTGGCACTGGGGTGAGCGTAGTGGGGCAGCCCTTGCTGGGAGTTGTGGATGCTCCCCAGGCCCGATCCAGACAACGGAGAGAGGCTTTGCCCCATGCCGGTAACATCCTTATGGTAGGGGGTGTACAGATTGTTCATAG
>NW_009596704.1:0-945 GCF_000690535.1 Cariama cristata
ACGAGGCTCGAGCCTCCTCCATCTCCTGCTGACCCCAGGCCATAAGCTCGGCCTTTCTCTGCATCTCCATCCCATGCTGCCCGCGGCAGCCAGGACCATAAAGGCCCCCTCCGCGCCAAGGCTTGTCCCACGCTGTGTGGCAATGGGCAAAACAGAGGTTCTGATCCTGCCCAGGGAGCCTCAAGGTAAATAACGACGACAAAATGATTATGCTGGAGGCAGCAGGGCTTGCCCATTTAATTGTATATAAAATTAGATGTTAGACCTGGTATAGATGCCTGCGTTTTGTAATAAGGATAGAAACTAATCAGTTTAAAGATGAGCACAGTCCTTAAAGCATGGTTAGATCCCATTTACTCCATTGAACAGAACGGGTGGATGGTTCATGTTGTAAAATGGTTTTATAAAATGTAGCGAACTGTACAATGACGTGTTTTATTTGCCTCCTGTGGTTTAGATTCATATTTTGCTTTAGCATAAGTTAAACAAAATTAAGACTATGATTATGCTAAGAGGATGCAGCCAGTAAAGTAAAGAGAGAAAATGTTGAACTCCTCGAAGTCATAAAGAATTATCAACTGTGCAATTAGTAAAGACTGAACATATACACTGAAGTCTATTAAGTCATAAATGAATGAGAAAAATGTTGTGCTTGGCAATTTGATGTGTATATTTGTCTTAATTATTTTAAATTAATTGCTATTGGCTACAATAATTAGAAAATTTAAGATTTAAGTAAGGTACAGCATAAACCCCCTCCTATAAAATGACTCTAGTTATATAGCCAAACCATTTTTTAAATTATTTAGGCTACTGAAAAGGAAGAAGTAAAAGGGTCTATGAGCAGAGTGCTGGAGATGGCTCTGAGCTGCTCACAACCTGTCTCCTGCAATGCTGCCTCAGGCTTGGGCACCCTGAAGCCCCTCCGCTGCTGGCAGGGAGGCC
>NW_009596704.1:976-1360 GCF_000690535.1 Cariama cristata
CAGATCCCCCAAGCAGCCCTCTCTCTCCCGCCAGCTCCAGTAGCACAAGAGCTTTCAGATGTCCCCTTTTCAGGCACCTCTGGACAGTTTCCCCCTAAGACCTCACAGCCCCACAGGCGGGCAGCACGCCGTCAGCCTGTGCGCCACCAGCAGAAGGCTGGTGACATTTCTCCTCCTCTTCATGGTCACGAGAAGAATATTGTTGAAATGGCGGGGGGGGGAAGTGGATTTCTCCCAGCCCTTCACTCCTGAAGGACCCTTGAGAGATGAAGCTTATCCCAAGCTAAAGGAAAACAATTTTGTGAATGGCCCTAAACCATACCAGTTTAGCAGTTTACCCAGAGGTGGCTAAGGCGCGCTGTGTGCCCAGTCTCTGCGGCGGCA
>NW_009596705.1:0-676 GCF_000690535.1 Cariama cristata
GTTGGTGCCACGGCCGTGGCCGGATCCTGTGGGCATCCCGGGCTGTCTTTGCTTTGGGCATTTCTGGGCTTGGGCACCGAGAAATCCCATCGGGTTTGGGGCCGTCCCTCGTCCCCGTGCCCGCACGGCTGTGTTTGGGTTGCAAACAGCTCGGGGAAAATTTATGACTTAGAGAAAAAAAAAAAAAGGAAAAGACAAGAAAAAACACAGCCAGGCCCTGTTTCCCCAGGTGCTTGCTCAGCTTCATGGAAACTTTCCTCCCAATGGGAAGCTGTGGAAAAGCCGTGTCAGCTCCAGGACGAGCGTATCCATGTTTTCCCCTCGGTGTGGGGATGTGTATGGGGTCAGGACAGCAGGGGGGACAAGGACGGGGATGGGGCTACAGGAAGGGATGGTGCCAGGGATGCAGGCAGGGACGGGAGATGCAGGCAGGGACCGTGCTGGGGATGCAGATGGGAACGGGGATGCAGACAGGGATGGTGCCAGGGATGCAGGCAGGGACGGGAGATGCAGGCAGGGACCGTGCTGGGGATGCAGATGGGAACAGGGATGCAGGCAGGGATGGGAGATGCAGGCGGGGACCGTGCTGGGGATGCAGGCAGGGACAAGGATGCAGGATGGGGTGAACATCTCGCAGCCTGCAGCCTCCTCCCTCCCTGCAAGCAACGGCAGAGCC
>NW_009596705.1:1122-1362 GCF_000690535.1 Cariama cristata
AGCCCCCCGGTCTGGGTCACGCTCTGAGGACACTCGTGGCTCATCCTCTGCCATCGGGGCTGGATCCTGCTCTGCTGATTGACGGGAGAAGCCTGAAAGGCTGGAGAAGCCTTGCCCGGCGATGGGCATTTCCATGAAAAGGAAAATAAGAGGTGTTTTGCAAAACGTACCATTCATTTTGGCAGGCCCTGTAAGGAAGCCGCTGTTTTACGGGGAGGGATGCTGCTTGGGCTTTGGGGT
>NW_009596705.1:1497-1724 GCF_000690535.1 Cariama cristata
CACAATGGTGACTGCTGGAGATTTTGGCCCTCGCCACCAGCTCTCCCATCTCCTGGTCCTCCGTGGACGGTGTCGGCTGTGGCACAAGCCCTGATAGCATCTTGCTTGGGGTGAGGCCCCGGTTTTATTTAGCCCGGACAATGTGCTCTTGCAGGGTTCAATTAATCTCACAACAGTTGCAGCGGATTAAGCATGCATATTAGATTAGCGTTTATCAGCCGTGCCTG
>NW_009596706.1:0-470 GCF_000690535.1 Cariama cristata
CTGTCCGGTCTGCACTCTTCCGCAGGTGCGACCTGCAAGTTCTCATGGGGATAAGTATAAACATGGGCCTCTCTGCACACCAACCCTACTGATACCGCAGTAGCAACTATAAACATCGAGCGTTATCAGGCCTGAAACGCAGACACTGTCTGAAAAAGTGTAGCTGTACTTTCAGAAAGTGCAGTTACTTAGAAGAAACTTTACTGGAAGAAAAATGCCTGAAAGGAGAAATCATCCTGTTTTAGTCAAACCAGGACACAAGTCCCGAGTCAGCTCATTCATTTCAAGCATACTCATAGTGGAGTATGCAAGGCCAGCAGGTTTGGTCAGTATGGGTTAGCTGCTTGCATACAGCATAGAGCGTGTGTGTGTATGGTTTTTAAAAGAAAAAAAAAAACAAAAAACAAAACCCTAAGAACCACCCCCCTATCTGCTGCTGTTAAAGGGTTTCATATATCTTGCTATGAAAT
>NW_009596706.1:521-15629 GCF_000690535.1 Cariama cristata
TTTTTTTAGAAAAGTGTTGCCCTGTCTGGTGACAAAGGACAGGACAGCTGTAAGAACTGCACTGAAGGGAAAAAAGAGTAAGATCTAGCTAACATTTTTCTAGAGGAATAAAGGAGCAACATACAAAACTGCTAGAGGAAAAACAGACACATGTCCAAAAAGAGACTATAAATGTTCATAAGCCAAAGCAATAATATTAAGGTTGTGTTTTGGTTTTTTTTGTTTTTTAAAAAAAGAGGCCCAGCTAAAACATGATGCAGTAGAAAAGGTGACTGAATATAACAGACATTTCTGAAATCCCAGCAGAATGACCAGGATACCAGAGACCAACTCTTTGGAGTGAGGGGAAAACCATCTCATCTTGCTGAGTTCACACAGGGATAGCCCCAGTCCATTTCTTCTGCTTTCCCACCCTGTTCCCCACCCCAAACTTGATATGGTGGGATGGGTAAATACAGAAAATGACTACTTAAGTCTTAACTGGAGTCACCTGGTGAATATCCATGGGCCCATATTTCTAGGATCTGTGCAATGAGGCAATGTTACATAAACATGCTGTAATATTACTTGACTACTCTAAGGAGGTAGCTGGGAGAGCATTATAAAGTGCTGTTATTAGGGGATTAAAAGGTCAGGTTTATGACTGTGTGTTTTTCTACAAGATACGGGTGTCAAAACAGCAACACAAAAATAATTAGAGTATCACACTTATAATGCAAAGTATGTCACTATTGCATTGAGGCACCGATTTGTTGGCTTCTCAGTATGACTGACAACTTTATTCCATAGAAGTCTACATTTTATGTCATCATCCAGTTCCACCAAAATAACCAGATAGTGTGTGTGGGAGAAACCATATTTATTTCATATATTGTGTTGCATGGATGAGTGTATATCCTATGTGGTTTGGGACAAATGTTGTTACCTAGATATAAATATCCAGCACAGGATGCATAAGAATGCTAGACTGGACTCTCAGATGTAACAAAGCCTTTTTACATCATTCTGATCCACTTAGAGAGAGGGGCAAAGAGTTCCTAAAATGACCATGTATCAGATTTACGGCAGAGCAGCTTAAAGTGCCAGTCCTGTAAATAAGAGCCATGCTTTCTATGTCCAGTTTATTCTGGAGGGAGGTATTAGAGGAGAAGGAAGGTTGTCAATGCAAACTGGAATTTGCTAAACACCATCCCTGTGTGCATTTTAGACTAACTCACCAGAACTGTGTGGCTGAGGCCGGGTATGACTTCTCTGCTGCTACTGCTGACAGAAGAGTAATTTGCACTGGTGGGAGCAAATGAAAAAACTGGAGATGTGGAGAGATGACCCTGCACCTGAGGGATTTTGCTCTGTTGGCTTTGGAAACTTACTGGTGCTTTATGATAGTAGGAGCAAAATCGGGCTGTGGCTTATCATCTATTTCTTGCACACTTAGCTCAGATGGAGAACAGTGAAGTTGTAAACTACTTCATGCTTTTTCCCACAGCCTTATTCTAATCTCCTTTCTGGGTCAATTCCCCGGTAAGAGAGCCATGCCATTACTTTTTTAATTGTTTTCAGCTCAGTCTTCTGAATCGCCAGTGAGGGACTGGCAGGGCCGATGGGACATGCTGTAATATATTGTGTACAAGCATCTTATCTGGTTGGTGCTGCCACGGGTACTATGATTAAGAGATTTACACGGATATGGGCATTTATCTTAGTCAGCTGTAATGAACCATGTCTGCCAGGCAGGGGGAGGAGAGCTGTAGTGGATCCAAATCACCTCCGTCTCTGTCAGTGGCTGCCTGCCCCGTGGGCTGGGATGGAGGGGATCGTAAGGATCTGAGTTGGGAAAACTTGACTAACAGGCAGGAATATGACTTTGGGGAAAGACCTTCAGGGCTGGTGAGTTGCTGGTTTCCATGTGAGATGAACTTGGAATCCCAGTAGCCTTGTGGGGGGCAGGAAACATCTGTTCAAGGTTTATCATGTTTGGATCAAAAAAGCAAGGCGTTACGAACTGCTGATGGCTGTTGAGAAACTGGGGTCCTGATACCTGTGTGATGGGAGGAGATCTAGTGCAACAAGTCACATAGGGTCACCCAAGAAATGGGATTAGAACATGGAATCGGGAGAGAAAACCTATGACTACTGCTGTGAGGTGTGAACTTGGGGCAATAGGACCGAGATCACAGGGAACACACAGCTTGTAAGGACAGCCCCTGCTTTGAAGTGATTGTGGTTTGAAGGGAGGCAGAGCAGCTGTAAAACTGGAATGTTAATAGATGGGAGCCAAGACTCGGTTTTCTGCATCCCAAGGCCAGTCTCCGTAGGCAGTCTGCTGCTACCTTGGTTCATAGGGGGATGTCAGGAGAAGAGCACTGCACGTGAACCTTTATTCACAAGCATGCCTCGCTTTACCAAATGAAAGCTGTCTGGTTGGGCATGACTTCAGCCTGCATCTGTCTGGCAGCACCTTGAGGAGGTCTGCATATCCCCATCTACCCCAGATCCAGGACTCTCTTTATGCTGCAGGCATCAAGAAACATCCAAGCAGTGGTCTGACATTTTATTGCCTTCTAATGGCTTGATAGACCCTCTGGGCTGGAGCTGGGCTGGCTGTGGGGTTCATCACCTGCAGAGCTCTGGGACACTCCGGTCGGCTGTGCCGCAAATGAGGGCATCCCGTGGTGCTGCTGCTGCTCACGCTGCCCGCCGGGGCTGACCGACCCCTCGCTCCCTGTGGCTCCTCACTTTCACAAGAGCATGCAAAAGCCCCTGTGCCCGTTTCTGGCCCGTGCTGTCTCCCAGGGGTGGCTGGTGCCCAGAACCAAGGCTGCAGGAGCTGGCGTGGGCATTGCTGTGAGGAATTGTGCTGGGCTGGGGGGTACAGCCAGGATTTTCCCTGTGTTTTGGTGCTGGTGCAGAGAAAGAAAAGGAAGATAAAGCTTTGTTTTCTTAACTGCCCTCTGCAGCGCTTCTGAGTTGATAGAATAGATTTATTATTTTTTTTGCTCTTTCAAGTCTAACGATGTCAGAAAGAGGCAGCCAGGTTATGACTCTATTCTTAATAATTAGGAAGATTGATATAGGACTGTGGAGAGGTTTCCAAATTACTTTTAACAGCTAGTTACCTCCTTGAACAGCCTGGATTAGTATCCCATATAGCTGATTAATATGCTGGAGTGACTGGATTGATTGATAGTAATTTCAGGATGTGACTGGGAATTCAATTAACTTTTAAAAAACATTTAAACAAACGGCTTAAAAACAGAGTTGGTTTTCTGGGGGCTTAGCAGCCTTGAAATTTTGTTCCGGTTTGGAAAAAAACAAAACCCCCACAGATTTACTGGGCTATTAATGTTTTTAAATTATTTTGCTTTGCTGCAGTAAAATCATTCTGTTCAACTAAATCAGTGCTTCATTCGATTGTATTTTACATGAATATTGATATCTGTATAGCACACAGTACTATTTTGTACTATCTTGTGTTCTCCAATGATTTGAATGATAACTAACAGCACAATTAACTTCAAAATAAGAAACTGTTTCAAAGCCAGTCCTCTGCAATTCTCCTCTCCAATAAAGTCAAAACAGAACAATTTGATAGATTCAAGGTGCTGCATTTCTAGCTTTTTTTCAAAATACTTTTTTTTTTTTTTTTATTAATCAGCACTAGCAAGAGGAAGAGTTTTGTCTCCAGCTAGACATCATTTTCTGGCAGAAAAACATTGCTTTTCATGATTGTGATCAGCTGTAGCTTGCCTCTTTCAGTGCTGGCACCAGCGACAGCCTGGGCAGGGGCTGTGCCGGTTTTGGTGCACATGGTGTCGAGGCAGAGGCCGCCCTGCCTGGCTGTCACTGTACGGGGTGCATAGGATAGCTACGCTTGGCGAGTCCCAAACCCCGGCCAGTGCTGCTGACTTGTCCCAACTGTTGTAGTGTGGCAGGGAGTAACCTTCAGCTCCGGGGTGACAAGCAGTGGTTGATGGCTTCATGACCTTTACACTGGAAAGGCACCTCCTTCAGGCTCCTCTCTGTGCCAGGTGCTTGGCAGGGGTGGCACTGGGGCTTGCACGTCGCTAAGTGTAATTTGCACGCTGTCGGCACTGACCGCCGAACTGGAGGGAGGAGGAGAGATACAGCCCTGCGTTTCCCAGTGTAAATGTCATCGCTAACTGCAAACTGAGCCTGCTGCTCGTTGCACCCGCAATCCCGGAGGGCTGCTTAAAAGGGGGTGGGGGAAGAGTAAGAAAGAGGAAAAAGAAAAGAATAAAGAAATGTGATCAGTTAATTGGTGAAAGCCTCTCTCTTTGGTTGACTGTATTCGTTTTGACAAGAGCCTCCCCTTCTTCCCTAGAGTGCTCTGGCAAGCGAAACTCTTGCAAATAAAGCAAAGGATCTGCTGAATGCACAACCATGCATAATTTAGTAATGCTGGAGCCTTCTGCACATCTCATCACAAACTTGCATTCAGTAAGTGCTAACACAACTCCTTTGTGGATAGGGATTTCTGTGTGTTTCTTCTTTTTTTTGGTAAGATTTGGACATCAGACCCCTGCCAGGAATTAAACATTGACCATCAGGAAGCTTCTTAGCAGGGCTAACGTTTAACAGACATACCCATTCATACATATACACATTTAAAATAAATAAATATTTGTGAATTCTTGAGTGCGTTGATGTTGAAGGATAGTATGAATAAATAATGGAAGACTAGGTTTTCCTTGAGTTCACACTATTCATCCATAAGTCATAAAAACAAACTTGATGCTAGAGAAAATGGCTCGGGGCAGGGAGGGGGTGGAAAGACAACTCTTCTTTCATTCTAAGAGGGAAAAAAAAAATATTTATGTCTCTGGACTAGACGTTTGAGAGGAAAAAGCCATAACTAACTTACGTGTGTCTGTCCCCATCAGGTAGATGTTTCATGCAGGGAGGAAGAAAAAAAATGATTAAAACTGCTGTTAATGTTTACTTGGACTAATAGAATGTTCTGCAACATCACCTGAATTAAAATCAAGATTGTAATTAGTAGGTGGTTCATCCTGTTCTAACAATGCAGAATAATTAATTCTTCTCTTTCACTCCACAAATAATAATTAAAGAGAAATATTATATAGCTGCACCTGTTTTTCATTATATGGTTGCCACAGTGAGTAAACCAAATCTTTTATTGATGAGAACAGCTCTAAGTTTGAAAACTGAGTGAAGAGCATGAAAACCCCTCTGAGGTTCCCTAGAGACGTGCGAGAAATCTGAAATTATTAAAACATATGCTGGCACATACTGACTACCAACAGCTCCTGCTCCAGTTGTGAGCCCTAATTTCTCTTTGACTTTCAGCTTTTTTAAGTATTCTCAACTTGGTTGGTTATTCCACCCTTCCTTTAGTAAATCTCTTGTGACAGGGAATCAACATGACATTGCATAAATAAAGACTGTTGCATGTTGTTTCCCATCCACCTTTCTCAATGTTTTCACTTGGTATTTATTTATTTATTTTAACTGCCTAAGAATTGATGCACTTCGAGAAAATATGAGCAGTGTGGAGATGTCTTCTTTCTCCTTTCCGTGCTTATTTGTGAGGTGAGGAGCAGGTCATGGGAGGCAATGGGAGAAGTGAGGAGTAGGTCAGATTACTGCCTTCTCCAGAATACAGAGATGCTTTGTAGAAGCAAGTAACAGAGAGGCATTCAAGGACAAAGAAATCGTAGAGTCAAAAAAGGTATTGCTTATTATGATGAAAATAATCTTAAAGTTGGAGATTCGATGAGTAGAAAGTGCAAAAGGTGAACTTCCTAATGAGGTTATCGCCAGCAGTGTGTGTGTGTGTGTGGGTGCCTTGCAGTATGTCTAAAATATTCCCTTGAGCATTTGTTTGAGAGCAAGGAAAGGAAAGGGGAAAGCAACCCTGGAATATAGTTTTAAATAATAGCCTTAATGAGTAAAAGTGCTTGTATTAGGTGGATGACCATTAGCTTGCTTTGAAAGAATATGAGAGATGTTGTTTCAGCAGATACCAGCATGCACAGATCTGCATGCATTGGTCTACAAGCATTCCTCCTGGCCCAGCCTCATTAGTGATTTTGATTAGTGACCTTGGATGCTGTCGTTATTTCTAGAAGTATTAATGGTATTCTGGGAATTTACTAAATAAGGTTTTTTTTATTATTGTTGTTTTTTACACGGTGGCAGTGACTCCAGGCACTGGGATGGCTGTGACATCCTGTGCATCTCACATGCACTGTGCCGCGTTGTGTTGTGGTGTTTTGGGATGGGTGACTAACTCCTGCTTACCCCAGCAGGCTGTGCAAAGAGGGTGCTCTGAACTACCCCAAGCTGCACCAGCCCTCAGTAATCAGGCACTGATGGTTAGAGGATGGTCCATGCGAGAGGCAGCTCCGCTGGGGCTGCGGATGCAGGAGAATCTCCAGCTGCATATGTAATTTTGAATTGCAGGAAACAAAGACCAAGGGGTTGTACACAAATATTTTTCCGTAGGAAAGTAACAGCAGGCAAAAGCCCATGAGCAATTGCATTGCAGACCTCTTGCTAACACTGGCCAAAATTTACCCCGAGAGCAGTGGTCCAGTGGTGCCCCCCACCCTTTCTGTGGGCGAACGCAGTCAGACTGACAGACAGTCCTGCTGCAGAGGACGTTTCTCTGGTGTTCATTCAGCAGCGTCATCTAAGCCTCGTTCCTATTAGGTGTTAAGAGGTAGTTTAAAATCCTATTTGCCTCAACAGCCCCCTGAATCACTAGGCTTTATTTTACTGTGGTTTTGAAAAAACATTGTCCTGTAGCTGATTTTAGCACTGAGCGTTTACATTTGGTATTATATTTGGGCCCTAGAGAAAGAGTATGTTTATATGTCTGGTTGATGTATTTATACTGTTTGCCAAATTCCCCAAGCACAAGCCCCAGGACGTAGCCTGCCACTCATTGGCCACTATCTGTTGCTGTTCTCCTTTTAAACATGCGTAAATATTTATTGATATTGATTAATATTTATTTCTCATAAATAATACATCACTTTGAGTCTGTATACTCCATTGAGAACAATGCAGAAATACACCAAAGTGTAATAAATCTGGTAGTAAAGTTTGCTCTGTACCTTAGGGGAGCTACCCCAGGGCTTCAGGGCCGGCTGACGGCAGCATGGCAGTGCTCAAGCGCAGCTGGGAGCGGGGCACAGCTCGTCTTGCACTCATATTGCCGTCGCTGCCCCGTAAGTTCTAGGTTCAGACCCCAGCCAAGCTGAATCTGCTGCCTGCTTTGGGAGGAAAAACCCTTTGCTCTGCCCCAGCTAGAGAACACCAAGAGGGAGCGTGGCAGCGGATCACCCCTTCAGCCACGGGTGCCCGGTGCTGGGCTGCGGGGACGCTAGGGATGAAGTGCTCTCACCCGCGCAGGCAGAGCGCTGGGCGCTGCTGTCCCGGTGCCCCACCAGAGCCCGTGCCCTACCGGATCCCGAGACTCGGGGTCGCCAGCCTTGGGAGCAGGGAGCTGGGTCTGCAGCTCCAGCAGCCGAGGTGTGCCGGTGCAGAGCCCAGCTCACAGCCAGCCCTTGGCCTCCACCTTCGTATTCAAGCCGTTCACCGAGAATGATGGGGAACGGCACGGGCCAGGGTTTTGCACGCTCAGGTGCGGGCACAGGGAAAGTTTTGTGTTCGAGTTGTGCCAGGATGGCAGCGCTGGGTACCGTGGCTGAAAGGATGTCGCTAACAACTATTGCCTCTCTGAACAACTTGAGTTATTACTATTAGTAATTTTTTGCCTCAGTAAAATTGGAAGAATCTCAACAGATCTCACAGCCCCATTGTACCAATCACAGCATGAGTAAATAATCTAAAAGCTAAGCCCTGAGAGAGCCCGCGGACCTGGGTTTAGTCACCTCAGACGTGAGGGAAGGGGGGAAAAATAACATTAGAGGCGAGCACAACCGCAGCTCCCCTGTGAGGAAAAGTAGGTCATTTTAAAGCAACAAACAGCTGAAACAAAAACCAAATAAACGAAAGAAAGACAAAAGAAAAGGGAGATGGGATTAGGATAAAACCAGGTTTATCAAATCCCAGCTGAAAAAGGATGCCAGTTCTGAGAGCGCTCTGTGGCAAGTGGTTGGCACCGCACGCGGCGCCGGAGCAGGGAGGGGGCCCTGCTTTCCCCAGGGAGCAGTTGCCTGTGTCGAGCTAGGAAATTCTGGAGAAAACAGGCTTTTGCAAATGGCCTTTCAGGGAGTCCACCTCCCCTTATGCTCATAGCTAAATCCTATGCATCCCTGGAAAATGCTTAGCTGATTTATTATTTACCAACAAATCACAGTCAGCCAAGTCGAACCCAGCCCTCCACCCCAGTGTTTGTTATTGCAGTGTGAACCTTGTCATTTGTTGGAAAAGCCTGATGCCGGAGTGGTTCGCTTTAGGGAAAAAAAATATTCCTGTTAAATGGAACTGCTCTCCTTTCAGTACAAAGGTAGGGCATGGGTGGGGGGGCGGGGGGGCAGCAGTCGGAGCCTTTCAGACCGCAGTGGTGGGGAAGGCTGACCTTTTCTGCAGCAGAGTGGACTTGATTGCAGGTCCTTTTTTTCTACCCTTTCCTTTGGGGAGAAGACAAAAGGGTGGAGGATTATATGCTAGAGCCAGGACGCTGAGCTTTGGGGAGTTCTCATTTTGCCCATGCAGTAATCCTATTGATCTTTTTTTAAACATATGCTTTGATGATCAAAAGGCAATTCTGTTATCAAACAGCACTCTGCTACCCTAGATCTCCAAGTGCTTTTTAAAGAGGACAGGAACATGCGCTGTGCCTTACAGCAGAGACCTGGGGAGCTGGATTAATGTGGAAAGTCACAATGCAGACCTGAGGCAAAACAGGGCACTGAGGACATGCATGCTGCAAACACACAGAAATACCTTCTGGACTGGCAAGTAATATGCTCTTACAAAAAAGAGTTATTCTACCAGGCCAACCCAGATACTATTAATATGTAGTTATATGCAATAAACAGAGAGGACCATACATCCCTGCTTTTGGAAACTTCTGTAGTCCCTGTTCTTGGAAACATCTATAAGGTCAATATACTATTGACAGTCACCATCCTATGTTTGTCACGTCAGGTTATCTGCCACACCAACAAGGGCTGGGAGGTTTGCCATTATATTCATTGCTTTTGCAATGGTTTATGGTGCTCAACCAAAGTCCCTGGAATTAAATCAGTTTGTAGCAGCTGAGTATCCAACCCACTGGCTTTTCATCTAGGTAAATACAGGCTAATAAACTTTCTGTTATATTGAAGAAATGTTAGGTGTTTGTGCTACTGCTAAAAACAAAATAATTGCCATTGAATAGACGTTGCTCATCTAAAATAAAATGAAGATCATCATCTTTTAGAGATGATTTTCAGCAAAGTCTGTTTTTTTTCCAAAAACCCTATTCTAATAAGATACATCATTTCCCCCCTCCTGGTACCCACCTGGGAGCAGCCCTAGGGGTAATGCATGGCCAGGCTGGTGCCTCCCTCCCCTGGTTTCTCGCCCCAGACGCTGCACGCGTGGCCCTGAGGTGCCCTGGGGAAGGTTTCTCAGTAGCGCAGGGAGGAGCTCAGCAAGCCCAGGCGACCTGCGGGCATGCAAGACCCCATCTCTGCTGCCCCTTTTCAAGACAGAGATGTTGTCCCCTTCTTGCAGGTATAAATTCATCCCCTCAGGCTTTCTCTTGGTAATGGTACGATGGAAAGATTTGGTTAGCCTGGATTTCTACTGTTAATTTATCTCCTCTGGTTTCCTGACTTTTGTGGGTTTGTCCTTGTACATTTGTCTTATGTTTTTATACTTGTCCTTAGTAACCTGACCTAGTTTCCACTTTGCGTGTATTTACTCCCTATGGCAAAAGCCAGAGTCCGTAAGATATCAGAGATGGTGCATATCCTCTTCCAAGTTTGTTGTGAAATGATTGTCTGGAGGCAAATGATAATTTCCACAGAGACTACAAAAGATTGAGAAAATCTCCATTTCAGATGGCAGCAACCTCAACTCTGAAATAACTGCTTTCTTTGGCTACTCTTTGCTCGAGCTCCTAATGGTTTCTGCTCCTGTAGTTTTTCTGAATCACTTGCTAATAGTCTCAGCATGTCTAATCGCATTATTATTTTGCAAGGGAAAAACTGGATGAGACACTTCTGTTTGTGTACAATGCATGTATGATCGTGGTGGCATGCTGTGGCAGGGACGAGGTGCTCCAGTTTTGTGTCTCTCCCACGGCCGCAAAGGGTGGATCCTGCTGTAGGAGGGGTGAGTGCGGAGCCCTCGCTGCTCCCTTGCCCAACATGAAAAGCATTTTAATGGCTGGGTCCAGAGAGATAACATTGAGTCAAATGAGTAAGAGGAAATTTTGTTCCAGTGGGAGTCTCTCTACATATCTGATGTTATTTAGGAAAAAATCCAGAGAGAGATTCTCCATCTTTAAATAGTTATATATTTTATCTACCAAGAGAGAAAGTCTGGTGTATAAGAGTATGTAAATAACTTTGATATGTTGGGTAGCTCTGAGGCTGGCAAGAGAGATGATATTAAAAAAAAAAAATCCAAATATTTGAATCTCTGGCTGCTTCATATCCTCTTTTGCAGGTCGCTGCCTCCTTGTGAAATAAAATATATTGTGTAACATCCTTAAAGCTATCACAGTTAAATCTAAGTTCAATACCTCTAGTGTCATGCTCCTATATGTAATTTGGATGCTATACATTTTCCTAGTCGTTACTTAGGAATAACGCTCTGCAAAGTCAAGCTGAAAATCAATTAGAAAGTTGACTTTTTGCAACTTCTGCAGCTCTCTTCCTTTTCTTGTTAGTTTAAGTATTTTCCTGCAAGAAAATTGCATTGACTGAATTGCTGTGCTTCTCAGTTATTTCTTGCCTTGTGAATTCATAGCTGTTCCGTCTTATCAGAGTGGAAATTTCATTAGGGAAATTTTGAGGGTTTTTCCTTTAATTAACGGAGGTATCATACTTACTTGGTCAAACTTCAGCTGCTAATTCCCAGCTGTCATTGTGGCATTTGTTTAATTAAGAGCAAAATTATCTGCACAACTGGAGAACCACGAGATAGGCTCTTTCAGCATTTGCAGAGTAAGAGCTTTAGCTGGGGTACATCAGCATCATTCCCCTGCTGTCAGTGGAAAACCAGCACCTTCTGCCATCTGAGGATGGATTAGAGCAACGGGAGAGGGCAGAAGCAATGGTACGTCTTCCTTGTCTCTGAGCTGCCTGTTAAATATCACTAATGATACTGATAAGGATGTGTTCCCACAGATTTCTTCCTGTCCAAGATGCACTATTTGTCTCGCTCCCATTCTTCAAGACAAAAACCAGCCGTCTTGCCTTTCTGCGGATATACTTCGCCATACTTCACACTTTTGCCATAGTTTATGCTCAACTTCTTTTCCTTTACAAAATTAATATTCAGGGGTTTAGCTTCCTTTACCATCTTCTGGGGAACTAAATCTATGTGACCTGCCAGTCTTGTTCATGTATGTTTGATTGATTTGTACACATTAAGGTTCCGATCAAAAATGTATGCATTATGACCAACTGTAATTTAGCTAATCAGAAAGATAGACATTGTTATATTAGCTTAGTGAATTGGTATTATGGAGGGAAAAAAATCCCCTGATGGAGATAAAACAGATCTCAGACACTAGTCGTCATCTTGCTGACCTTCAAATGAGTTTGGAGTCCTAACCTATTATCATCCCAGCATGAATGAAATATCGAAGACCTCTTTTAGCATCAGGCAGAATTAATGATTATCCAGCAAGGAACAATGTAAGGAATTTTTTTCTTTATAGGATGTAAGAATGGGTAATTTGTAAATTGAAGATGAGAATTAGAAAATTCATTATAGTTTGTAATAATAGTTTTGAGATTAAAAAAGAAAACTTTCAGACTTCTTTTCATGATGTACACACACAAAATGAACAATTGGTTGAAATGGTGAATGTGTGACAAAACACAACAAAAACGTGTGACCTGAAAAACGCCCCTTGTGCTTCCCTGGTGACGCAGGCTGTGAAATGGAGGCTCTGTGGCAGGGCGAAGGCTCCGCAGTCTGTCCTGCTCCGACCGTAGCAGAGCCATGGCAGTGGGTGCTACAGGGCTTTGAGCATTTCCTCTTACTTTCGCTGTGCTGTTTCTTCACGTCGGGCTGGCACAATCCCGTCTCTTTTGTGTGTCTGCTGCCTGCTCTGGCAGCAGGACTGGCTGCTCAAGCATCAGATGAAACAGTGCTCAGGAGCCGCGGTGGCCTCACCTGTGTGGGAGCTCAGTCCTTGTCCGCGGTGACGGCAGCTGTGGCCCGACACGGCAGCGGAGGTGCTACCTGGCAGGGTCCAGACGTCGTGTGCTGCTGCTCGGGAGTGGGTGTGCTGCAACGGGTAGATCAGAAAAACATTTCCCTGGGTCGCATCGGCAGCGACTGCTGAGATTTACTGATCTTTTCCTCCTGTGGAACGTGGGACATGTTCTGCTTCCTAGAATAATTTGAGACTTCTTTAAAAAAAAAAAAAAACAAACCACCTCCTTTTGGAAGGACTTGGGAGATTTTTTGTGCCCTTGTTTTGTTCAGCCAGCCATTTTCTTTCTTCAGTTCATGCTATTGCCCTTGGAAGCTTCTCAGACCACTTTATGCTTGAGCAGGACTGCTCTCGCCGTGGCTCTGGCAGCGCGTGGTCCTCGTGCTCACAGGGATTATTGGGGTGCAGGCGTGGCTGGCAGGTTTAGCTGGATTAGTCATGACGCCAGGAGAGTCCAAGATGTTAATCAAAGCTGTGTTAAATGAGAAATTCTCAAGTGACGCAAGGTGATGATTTCCCATAATCTTCTCTTTTTACTGGATGGAGGAAATGGAAAATTGATGAGTCTAAAACACATTTTTTTAAGCCTGCTTTTGAGCAGAATGCTAGATCCTCTTGATAATACAGTTGATGTATTGAGGTTGCCCAGGCCTTCATTCTCTGATGTCTGAGTGTATAGTTTGACTTGAAATCCTCACCAATAAATTCAAGGCTGTGAAACTATAACAGGACCCCAGAGCAACCTCTAGTTTCTTGAACTAAAACATATGTTTTCAGAGATTTTTTTTGAAGGTATGGATCTTCGGTGTGTTTAATGATCATTATTAATCTCAGAATTATGTAGGGGGAAAAAGAGGAGGCAGCAACGGACAATGTTTGCACTGCTAGAAGACTAATTGTTCTAGTAAGAGACTCCCTTGCTCTCAGCGCGTGCCGTCTGATCTGGTGCTGCACCGTGCGACCGGGGCGGCAGCAGCACCGGCGTCCTGCCCGGCTCAGTGCGGCCGGCGTGGGGGCCGCAGGGACAGCAAGGGAGCCACGGGGGCTTCTGCTGCCTGAGAGCCCACTGGGCGGCTCTTTCCTCTCTGAGGCGTCTCCGTCCCCTCTAGGGCAAATTTAAGTCTACTCCTTCTTTGTAAATGCCAGCGTGATGGAAATGGCACAGCAGCAAGAGCCAGGATCCTTGGGGCTGTCTCCGACTCCCTCGAGGAGTTTTTACAGCTGGAAAGGCACCAACCCATTAAAAATCTCATAACAAAAGGTGAAAAATGTGGAGAAAATTTGACCTGTTAATAAAGGATTTAGTCAAACATTTATGTAAATATTTATACTGCACTATACCATTAGCTTTTCCAGTTAATCTGCTTTCTCTGCTAATGGCTCTGAGCAAAATATGTTCCCAGAGTAGTTTACAATAAAAATTAGTGCTGTATCTGGCCTATTACTCTTCTTCCATGAATGATTAAAAAGGGGTAGATGCAAAAATCCATTTCTGAGCAGACTTTTTTTTTCCCTGACCACTGATCATTCTTTTGTCTTATGGAAAACAAAACTATTAAAAGACAACAGAAATTGCCAGTTTCTGGGAAGTCTGCTTGGTTTGCTTGTCATTTTGCAAGGCAATCTTTATTTGCAAATGGAAAAATCTTAAGAATTTAAAATGTCACTTAGAGCATCTGCAATTGCCCTGTAGAAGAGTTTGTTCACCTGTCAGCCTTTATAAGCATATGAACATGGATTTCTTTTACTCCTGGGAAATCTTGTCCAATTCTAACACTTTTCAGTGTGGCTGGTGAAGGGGTAGCCTGAACTTAAACACAAGAATATATTATTGCACTTGACACATTTCACAAACATTGTGTTTAGTGTATTTTGAATTTTGAACACAGACGACGAGCCCTTCAGCACACTGGATAAACCTGGTTCGTGCCAGAAGCCCAATTACTACCAGGAGAGCAACTTCTGGGTGAAATTCTGCTAAGGACCAGCTCTAGGCTTCTGCATTTGAATAATAAGATGCTGCTTCACTTTGCATGTGAAGAAGAGTTGCAGTACTGGCCAGTTTGACTTTGTGTGGTCTATGCTCAGATGCCTTATAAAGCAGATATTAATGGTGCTTCTGGTTTGTAAACAGCTGTCTCCTGCAGCAACACTGAAGATTAAACCCGCTGAGGGCCAGTGTAAAACCTTTCGCTTTCCAGATTCTACTCAGTCAACCACAATTCCTGGTTGAATGGGGGTAAATATTTTTAGAAATGTTGAGACTAAAAAAACCCTGCATCACAAAGCAGCTTTAAATGGAGCATAGTAGATCCCTGAAAGCCAGGGGTATTCACCAGAAGGAGCCCAGTTTGTGGCCACAGGAGACCAGGTGAGGTGAGCACAGCCGGGTGGCTGGGGTGGTAGGACACATCCATATGAGAAAGAGAACCGAGGGACCCCAAAACAAGATGTGAGGATGTTTGTCCCCCTCCCTTGTCAGCTGGAGGGACCACCGGTGTGAAGGCCATAGCACGGTACAGACCCAGACGAAAGCAAAAGGTGTCGCTCAGTCTGCCTGGAGCTGGAGCATTTGGGGAGGGGGACAAGCAGGGAAGGATAAGGAGACAGGGAGTTTGTGGACCTTCAGATTTTGTTCTGATTTGAAATGCTTGATTTTGAAATCTCCAAATATTCCCAGAAATGTTGCCTTTCCCTCAGCTGTATGCACAGCCCTTGAGTACTGCAGACTCACTCAGCATCAGTTGTGCTGTTGTGACCGAGCCTGGATTTTC
>NW_009596706.1:15660-21766 GCF_000690535.1 Cariama cristata
ACACACCCGCTGCAGACAGAAAGTGGCTTTCAATTAGACCTGTCTTTCCTTCAAAGGTTCAATCTGCAGATCTTAATAGCAAGAACATGTACTAAAAACAAATGCTCAGCTTGAGTAGTCACTGAAAGTGAATAGAGAAGTCTATCTGACTGCAAAAAATGCCCTTATGTCCTGTGTTGGAGGCATCCACTTAGGAGCCAGATAAACACGTAACTTAGCAACAAAGAATAAATTGTGAGGGTTTGCAGTGAAATGTCAGAGCACGCTCTTTAGATCAACTCATACCTGTGAGAGCAAATACCCCGATTTGCTGAGCTGAGCCCTCCTGTGCTCGCCCTGTGCTTGCTGCTGGTGCGGGCTGTCTCCCACAGCCCTTGAGCATCCAGTGCCTGTAGCTTTGCTGGCTGCTGTTTTCCTGGACTCGTTCAATCGGTTCCACTTTTCCACGGGTCTGATAAAAAGCGATGATGCCCATTTCCTGCCAAAGAGACCCCATCATAAAGAAAAACCTCCGTGGTGTTGTTACCCACCTCTTTCTCAAAGTGATAAACAGTATGTTGAGCCTACAGCATTATGCCATATGTCTGCATGAATTCTCATAACAGATGTGCTGAGGCTTGGAAAAACTTATTTTAGATAAGCCAAATAATCTTTTCAATTATCTTTTGCTGAAAATATTGTATTTTTGTAGGCATTCAAAAGCGTTATGGCATAAAATACTAGCCTAATTATCATTATCTTCTCTATTATGTTTGCTGAAATATTTTTTGGAGTTGTCAAATATGCGTCTATTTTGTTATTTGGGAAGGAGTCTTTAGACAGCTGTATATTTTGTTTCTTGATCATGTAATTTGATCTACATGTTTGTTTGCAAAAAGATGTTATCTGAAAGGATAGCAGCAGCAGCTCACACTTGTTTATTAGGATTATTCTATTATGGTAAGAACTAGATTCCTCAGATGGCTCCTACGGACCAGCGCTTCCCAACAGCTTGGCTCCCCGAGCCAGCACGGCGGGTGCTGGCAGGGCCGGGGCGGCATTTGCCCCCTCCTGCAGGCTCTGCTCGACCCCTGTGTGCCGGCGATGCCAAGTGCAGCGTCCCATGCAGAACCTGGGGCTCTGCTTAGTCAAGGCCATGGTTAGTGGGCGAGGCTGTGCCCTTCCTTCAAAGCATATGTGCCCACCTTAGCCCCCTTTGAGCTAGTGCTCAGCTCCTGGCCACGCTGAGCTGATAATGCTGAAATGCAGTTTTTTCCTGCAACTTTGGTGTTTTGGTACAAGGCTGATGGAAAATCCCTCCAGCTGCTAATGTTGCAAAACATTATTCTCCTGAAATTAAGAGAAATTTTATTGCAACAGGTAGCCAGCAGAGGGGATACATTTACAATTCATCCCGGTTCCCTCCAGAAAATATATGAAAATATATTATTTGGATCTGGCTTGCTGGAGACGTCACCGTGCTCTCTAGCTGCTGAATAACCATGAGATAGGTGCTGCGAGTGCATGTATTCATAGTCGGGGGGGAAGCATTGTGCTTCGAGCATCGGTATATCCATTTACTTAAATTATCGCTAAACCTAATGTCACCCCGTCTACTCCATCACATGTTATTGAGTGCTCCAGCTGAGTAATCTCATTAGAATTTGTCTCGTTTTCACCTCCGGCAGCAGCCATGTATACAGCTTCTGAAAAGGTTATTCACACAATATTGTATGACCTTGATGAAAGGCTAATTTGATAAGAATTCAATTTAAAATTCCATTTGTACTGACAAACCAGGATTTTATTGATGTCACAAATTTTCAGCAGTGGAAGTGACATTAGGGGCGAGACTGCATTGTTTGTAAGCCTGAAGGTGGAAAAGGCAGAGGATTTATAGGAGCTGCTTTATCAAAGGGTCAACATACCTTGCAGCAGTTTAGTCTAAATGCTTCAGTAAACTGTTCTTAAGTTTTCTTTCCTTTATTATCTTATTTTTCTTTCTGGTTTACTTAGAGAGATCTTTGTGGTGGCAGGAATGAAACAGTGGCTGATAAGTAAGGCTGTTTCCCAGCGCATTTCCAACTGCATTTTCTACTTGCCCTTTCATCCTTCGGTCTCCATGAGGTTGAGACAACAGACTGAATAAATAAACAGCATGATTTGCTCCCTCTGAACTGCGAGTTTGTGCTGTGAGCACAGGTCCCCCCTCTCCCTGCCAGAAACCACAAGCGCATGGGGGTCTGGACCCTGCTCGCCCCATCCATGGCACCGGTGAGGATGGGCGCCAGGGTCTGCACCGTGGTGGAAAGCCGGTGCCCAGCGGGGCTTTCATTGCCTGTGCAGAAGGGATGGGTTTTGCAGAGGACTGGCACCAGCCCACAGCTGCGCGACCCCACATCTGGAGCGGGGCCCGCTCTCTGCAGGGGCCGAAGGCACCCGGGCACTCAGCACCACCCGTCCCCTCCCCAGCTGCCAGCAGCAAGGAAGAATTCTGGGGCATCAAACCAGAGACAGGTTTTGATGCAAAGGTCTCGGGTTCTTGAAAGCCTGCCCAGTTTTCCCAGCTGTGTCTGTGGCTCTAATAAGGGATGCTGTCTATCCCCAAGCCTCGTGTCTTGTGCAGGCCATCGACAACAGGGCCAGATTTGGACCCACAATTCTTTAATCCTGTTCCTCTGCTGAAACCGCAAGCTTCACTGTCTTGTAGTCCTTTTCTATTGCGTTTTGATTGAGAGTAAAAAGATACAAATTAGTGCCATCAAGCACATCTTTGATCTCAGTCCTATTTCAGACGAAGCCCTCCTTGGGGAGAGGACTTCGAGGGAGCGACCCAAGGCAGCGAGAGTCAAACCCTCCCACACTGCTGCCACTGGCGTCGGCAGCGCCCGGGCAGAAGCCAGCACAGAGGGTCAGGGTGCTCCTGTTAGTTTTGGAGGCCATTTGAGCTGTGTTACAGGGGACACCCGTGGGAAGAGAGAAGTGTAATCAGGAGTGTGCCCGAACAGACACCCGTGGAGGTCACAGCGCAGCAGGACAAGGTGGGTGCTGTGGCAAAGGACCACCTCGGACCGCCTGCTTACCCAGGCTGCGCTCGGAGCCTTGCTCTTTCCAACAGTGCAGCACAGACCTAAGAGGATGTTCCTCACTCACGTTGCCCAATTTCTGTCATGTTCTGGGAACAGATGGGAAGTAAACAAGAAATACACGCTTGTTCAGCGACTTACACTGCCCATCAGTTGCTACGTAGTCCACCAGCTTGATGTGATGCTGACAACATTTTTAATGTTTCCTGCATGTGATCAAAGTAGCTGCTTAGACCACGTCACACCCGTGTCTGTCACACAGAGGAGCAGACACCGCCTGCCCATCGCTCGTTAACCTCTTGTAACGAGAACCTGCAGTGCAGAGCATGACAGTGTGAAGATGCTGCCGCAGTGGTCCGTTGCCAAGGGCAAAGGAAGGATTGTGCCCAGGGAGGTAAGGGGGAGCACAGGGAAGAAAACTGCAGGTAGCCAGGGCTGTGGGAGTCAACATGGGCAGAAGAGAACGGCAACTGAAGAGAGAGATGCAGCAGCCTATTACTGTTTCTTCCAAATCCAGAAAAGCTTAGCAGCAGTACAATCTGTTGTTTGTATAAAAATGTGTTAGTGTAAGGCAGGACGGGAAAGCCTGACTGAAAAAGGCACTTGAAAAATAACAGCGCTCCAGCATGGAGAAACATCTGGCGAGAAAGGGTGCTGGCACCTTTCACGAGCTGTCCCCCGGGTCTGCACTCAACAGACATCGCAGCCACGCTGGGCCGGCCTTCTGGGACGGGACGCCGTTTCGTGTTGGTCTCCTGCAGATGCTGCCTCTCCCTGTTCCTCTGAGATTTTCTATCTTTTTCTTTCTTTTTTTTTAACCCAAGCACAAGGAAGAATATGTTGCTCAAAAAAACAACTGCCAGTGGCAGAGGGCCATCTTTGTTCCAGTAGAAGCATGCCATTTCCCCCCCTCCATTGAAAGTCCATCTGATCCTGCCGATCCAACAGCTTTTGAGATGCCCATCTGTGCCCAGCATGGAGTGGAGATCCTCCTGATCCCGAACATCCCGCTCCCGGGACAGCTGACGGGAGTGCCTGGGCAGGAGGTGCCCCATGCAGAAGGGCTGCAGATGGAGAGAGACACCTCTCAAAGGCACGTTCCTGCCTTTATTGATACTGAGCTCTCTTGGGAGAGAGAGACATCATTCTGGAAATCCCAAATATCAGCTCCTTCACTGTTCTTCCAAATTTGAAGACCGTACAGCTACCAAATCTCTTTTTTTTCCCCCCAGCCAAGAGTTTCTTGAAGTTCTTAGAAAATCCCCAGGGAGATCTGTGTAATCACAGTTTTCTTGTCTATCTTCTCAGGCGTTCAGCGGCTGAGAACTTGCCCCTGTGGCACAGCCTGGTGTTTTCCCCAGACAAAGCAGTAATAAAAGGGGAGTCCGAGCTGAGAGGGGAGGAGAGCGGCGCTGTCTCTGTCCACATTTGCAACTATTAATTTAGCTTATCTCCTTCTATTGATTTAAATCTGATCCTGCTGGAGAGGATCTTAGCTCTGAAGCTCTTGATACGCCTTTACTTCTTGCTTTTATCCATTGTAATCACACGTATTGTTTCAAGTATTTGATTTTAAATTGCAAAGTGATTACCATGGGCTGGCTGGATTTAGAAATAACTGCTAAAATTCCAAGGGTATCTGGCAGCTTCCTGGGTACAATTGCCGAATCCCGGGAGAATGTTAGAGGAATACAGAAACCAGACCCAGTGAGGCTGGGGGAATGCTGCCATCTTCACTGAGCTAAAGCCATCATTAATTAATTGCGGTTGCTGCTCGAAGTTTTGCCCCAGAAGGCAGAGAGGTGCCCAGGCAAACGGCTGTACTGCCCCAGGGACTTGGGGAAAAGCTGTTCCATGGAAATACTTCCAAGATCCCAGCAGGTCCTGCGAGCTCCTCTCCGGAGACTCACCCACAAAAGGCTCTGCTCTGGCCAGCCTGGCTTTGCTCTGCTCCAGCCAGCATGGCTTTTCTCCTGGCTGCAGACCCCGCTGGTCGTTGCACACCTGCCTGCAGGGATGCTGACCAAGATAGGGCCGGCGAGAAACCTCTTCTCTCCGTGAGGGCTGGAAGTGTCCTACGTGGGTCAAGGGCGGCTCGTCCCCTCGCAGCAGCTCTCGCCGGTCCGTGACTGTGCAGCAGGATAAGGACGTGTTATCCAGAAAAGGGAATAGTGTTGGTTATAGCTATGGAGAAATGAGGATGTGTTGAGGATGACTGAATGGCTTTGGAGGAACTAAAAGTAGTCAGACCTGGCTCCGAAGCCTGGACCTTTTCATGGTCTTTCACAGCTGCAAAAAGCTGGTGGTGATGTAAAACGAGTCACAACCAGGAATGGTGTAAATCCATGTAGTTACACCAGCTTTGGTCTTGAGGGGGCATTTAGGGGCAATCGGGACTCTCTACTCCAACAATGACCGATGACCAAGCTCAGCTGTGAGCCTGTGCCTGGGCTGCCCGCAGGGAATGCCCGAGGCTGCGCTGGGCTCCGTGCAGCCGTGTCAGGGGGCAGGAGGTGGCACTGAGCAGGGACGTGCGCTCCGGGATGGGGCTCCCACCCAAGAATGACGATTGCTATGTCCCCTTTTATCATTAGCTGCTAATCAGCATGCGCTGCAGTTGCTGCACCCAGAGTGTCGCAGCTCTAAAGCAGATCCAGTGTTATAATTACTCTGAGTTAGCACCTTGGAAAAATCAAATGTGCTCTGAAAGTAACGACATCCTCTGCAAAAAAACCTGCAAAATAAAAAGCCAGCCTTATCTGACTTAATTTCCTTTTCCTTTGATAGGTTTTGCAATAAATTACTTATTTAATGGATAGCATGAAACATCACACAGTGATATTTCAAACATTCAAATGCCTTGATCATTTAATACTATTTTTCCTTTTTTATTATGCCATAGGCAGAATTTTAATTATAATATTTATGCAAATTATGTTTGTATAATCGTATTTGAAAGACTGTGTGGATCAAATTTTCCAGCCAATTTATCTAAATACAAGCCTTAAACTTTCCCTTTATCACTGTCACAAACACTCTTT